>NC_089841.1:11010923-11310923 GCF_035609145.1 Eleutherodactylus coqui | reverse complement strand
TACCAGCCTCTCCTTGCCCAGCACTACCGCCCAGCTGCCAGCCTCTCCTTGCCCAGCACTACCGCCCAGCTGCCAGCCTCTCCTTGCCCAGCACTACCGCCCAGCTGCCAGCCTCTCCTTGCCCAGCACTACCGCCCAGCTGCCAGCCTCTCCTTGCCCAGCAGAAATCTCTTTAAGCGGAAATCTGCAGCAGAAAACTGGGGCTTTGCTGTGGATTTCTTCAGCGGATTTTGAGGCAGAATCTGATGGGCAAATGTGCAATTGGTGACGTGGATTGTGGGTGGAAAGAGCATAGAATCTGCATCAAGAAGATCATCGCAGATTTTCCACATGCAGAAAGCATCGGCGCTGTGCGGAGCGGACTATGGCATGGATTCCCATTGAATTGAATGGGATGCGGATTTGCTGTGGAAATTGACGCAGGAGCGGTTTAAATTTCACAACACAATCCGCTGTTCGGACGTCGCTTAGGCCTCATTCACACCGATGTATTCGCACTCCGTGTTACACACGCATTTTTTATGCACGTAATAAGAGCAGCATGAAACCCACTGATTTGCTTTGTAGTATTCAGACAAGTGTGAAAAAAATGCAGCTTGTCCTGTTTACATCACCCATTAAAGTCAGTGTGATCACAGAATCCTAGACTGGTAGAGTTGGAAGGGACCTCCAGGGTCATCGGGTCCCACCCCCTGCTCAGTGCAGGATCACTAAGTCATCCCAGACAGATATCTGTCCAGCCTTTGTTTGAAGACTTCCATTGGAGAACTCCCCACCTCCCGTGGCAGCCTGTTCCACTCATTGATCACCCTCACTGTCTAATATCTGATCTGTGTCTCCTCCCTTTCAGTTTCATCCCATTGCTTCTAGTCTTTCCTTGTGCAGATGAGAATAGGGCTGATCCCTCTGCACTGTGACCGCCCTTCAGATATTTGTAGACAGCTATTAAGTCTCCTCTCAGCCTTCTCTTCTGCTAAACATTCCCAGATCCTTTAACTGTTCCTCATAGGAGATGATGTGCAGACCACTTCCCATCTTGGTAACTCTTCTCTGAACTTGCTCCAGTTTGTCGATGTCTTTTATAAAGTGGGGTGCCCAGAACTGGACCCAGTATTCCAGATGAGGTCTGACTAAGGAAGAGTAGAGGGGGATAATGACCTCACGTGATCTAGACTCTATGCTTCTCTTAATACATCCCAGAATTGTGTTTGTCTTTTTGGCTGCTGCATCACATTGTTGACTCATGTTCAGTCTATGATCTATTAGTATACCCAAGTCTTTTTCACATGTGCTGCTGCTTAGCCCAATTCCTCCCATTCTGTATGTGCTTTTTTCATTTTTCTTGCCCAGATGTAGGACTTTGCATTTCTCCTTGTTAAATACTATTTTTTTAGTCGCCGCCTGCTGTCCAAGCTTTTCTAGATCTTTTTGAATCCTCTCTCTCTCTCTTCCCTAGTGTTAGCTATCCCTCCTAGCTTTGTGTCGTCGGCAAATCTGATGAGTTTTCCATCAATTCCCTCCTCCAGATCATTTATAACAATGTTGACCCACACTGGGCCTAGGACAGAGCCTTGTGGTCCCCACTTGATACATTCTTCCACTTGGATGTGCAGCCATTTATGACCACTCTTTGAGTACGATCACTCAGCCAGTTGTGAATCCACCTAACAGTTGCCTTGTCAATCCCATATTTGGTCATTTTTTCAATAAGTATGGTATGAGATTCTTTGTCAAACACTTTACTAAAGTCAAGATATACGATATCCACCGCATTTACCTGATCAACCCAGTCGCTGATTTTGTCTTAGAAGGAAATTAGATTAGTCTGACATGACTTGTTTGTTACAAACCCATGCCGGCTCTGGTTAATTACTCCATTCTCATCCAAGTACTTGCATACATGCTGTTTAATAATTTGCTCAAAGCTCTTTCCTGGTATAGAAGTCAGGCTCACCGGCCTGTAGTTTCCTGGATCCACCTTTTCCCTTTTTTGAAGATAGGGACAACATTTGCCCTTTTCCAATCTTCTGGGGCTCCTCCTGTTCTCCAGGAATTTTCAAAGATTATGGCGAGTGGTTCAGCAATTACCTCTGCTGCTTCCTATAGTATCCTAGGATGTAATTCATCTGGCCCTTCAGACTTGAATTCATATAAGTTAGCTAAGTGTTCCCTTACCATCTCTCTGCTTATAGATAGCCTGCATTCTTGTATCCCCCCAATAGCACAGGGAAGATCAGCTGATGCTCCATCTACTTTCTGAGAGAAAACAGATACAAAATAGGAATTTAAAAGTTCTTCCTTCTCAACATCAGTCTTAACCAATTCACTATTTTCATCCTGTAAGCATCCAATAACATCTCTCTGACTTTTCTTTTGACCCCCCCCCCCCCCCCCAAATCCTTTTTTATGGCTTTTGGCCTCTGTTGCAAGCATCAATTCATTAACAGCTTTAGCTTTTCTGACCCTTGCCCTACAGTTTCTGCAGACCCCATTATATTCTTCTTTAGTTATTTCCCCCTCTTTCCATTTGATAAACATATTTTTCTTCCTTTTTGACATGTGTACAAGTTCTGTGTTCATCCATCCGGGTCTCTTTAAATGCTTCCCATTCTTCCTTCTTTTAGGGATTGGTAACGATTGTGCTCTGAGAATCTCATTTCACAATATTTCCCAACCTTCTTGGACATTTCTGTCCTTAAGAACATCCGGCCATTGGATTCTTCCTCTTTCTGAGTTCATTGAAATCTGCCTTTCTGAAATCCATCCTTGAGGTCTGAGTCTTCTCAGGTCTTCCCCCCCTTGTCATCCAACATCCAAGAATATCATGATCACTGCCTCCTAAGGTCCCAGCCACCCTTACTTCCTCAACCATTCCCTCCCTGTTGGTAAGAATTAGGGCCAAGATAGCAGATCCCCTTGTTTTCTCTTCTACCTTCTGGAAGATAAAGTTGTCACCAAGAGCGGATAAGAATCTGTTGCATCCATTACTTTTACCTGAGAGATTCCCAACAAATGTCTGGATCGGTAAAATCTCCCATGATCTCTATGTTGGGCTTCTTTGAGAGCTTGGCCATCTGATGTAGAAAGAGTTCCTCCATATCTTCTGCTTGTCCAGGCGGCCTATAGTAAATGCCTACAATGGGGTCCTTTCTGTTGTTCTCTTCTTGTATTCTTACCCAAACAGTTTCTACAGAACTCCCAGCTCTGAAGCTTGAATCTCTGTGGAGATGAATGTTCTAACATACAACACAACACCTCCTCCCCTTTCATTAGGTCTGTTCCTTATAAATAATTTGTATCCTTCAAGCCTTGTATCCAATCCTGTGTATCATCCCACCAGGTTTCCGTGATGCCTATGACATCATATTTCTCTTCCTGTGTTAGGAGCTCCAATTCTCCTTGTTTGTTCCCCATGCTCTGTGCATCTGTGTAGAAACATGTTAGTTTGTGATCAGGGTCTCTTGCTCCTCTACTTTTCCTTCAGAATGTTTTGTCTTTGTTCTCTCTTTCCACTTCTAATAGCGAGATTCTCAGATGTATTAATTAGCTGTATAATTTTGCCTTTCACTTCCCTTCCCATATTGTTCTAGTTTAAAGCTCTCCTAATGAGTGAAGCAAGGCGCCCACCAAATATATGCTTACCTGTCTGTAAGGTGCAACTATCTCTAGCAAGCAGTCCATCATATAGGTAATTCACTCCATGTTCTAGACGGCACCTTCGACGTAGCCAGTTGTTTACCTCTAGAATCCTGTTCCATCTCCTTATTCCATGGCCATCCACTGGGAGGATGGATGAGAAGATCACCGGTGCTTCTAGTTCCTTCACCTTCTTTCCGAGGTCTTCAAAGTCTCTGCAGATAGTTGCAAGGTCCTTTTTTGCAGTGTCATTTGTCCCTACATGTGTTAGTAGGTATGGGTGGTGTTCTGTAGGACTGAAGAGTCTTGACAGCCTATCAGACACATCTGTGATTTGTGCACCTGGAAGACAGCACACCTCTTGTGAGGTGGTTATGGCAGGTCTACAGACAGCGGCCTCTGCTCCTCTCAATAGGGAATCCTCTACAACCACCACTCTCCTCCTCCACAACAGCACTTCTTTTTCTCTATTCAAGAGGACTCTGTGCACTTACTACACAGTACTTGGTGGGTAGAGTCATTTCCTCTTTCTCCGCTGCTCTGGAACCAGTACTAGGCCCCCCTGCGTGAGGACCTGGTATCACTTCCTGAGCAATATGGGTGCTGTCTGACCCCTGATCCTCCTGCTTATTTGGGCCACATGCTTCCATTCCTCGGCTTCTGCAGCTATTCTCTCCTGGAGACTTTGCACCTTTTCCTCCAGTGGAGACACAAGTTGACATTTCTGGCCGGTGAAGTTTAGCTTTTCCTCTGGTCGGTCTGTAAACATATAGCATACACTGCAGCTCACCATATGGCTGCTCCCCTTTTCCATTGATAAGCTGGGAGCTTCATGCAGTAAATCCGCATGCAAAAAAAACGCAAGACGGACCACATACGCAGTAAATCCGCACAGTTTCGGTGTTAGAATGCTGTGATTTGCACACGCCAACACTACATACGCAGTATGAATCAGCTCTAACAATATGTCCACCCGGATTTCACTCCCACATTCCAAGAGTTGAATCCACGGAGATGTCCTGACGTGTCGCCTGCGCTGCTGCAGATATTGGACAGTCAGTTCTGCTCCTCCGCAGCCCCTCTGCTCCCTGTGAGTATCCCCTGGGGAATATCCGCACATCATGGCTCGGTGGAGCTGAGACCTCCGGCTCTGCACCACAACCTCTGTGCGTCCTCGGAGGGCATTAAATATCCAGTTCCTTGCAGTAAGGAAGTAACACAAGACGTCTCCGGTCTCCTCCTTACCTCCAGGGCTGACGGTAAAGAGCTGATCAATAGTCCTGTACAGCAATCAGTGGGGGATGATGTATCATCTCTAGTTGGCACCACTCAGGGAACAAGAGAGCGCAGCGCTGCGGACGGAGCCGGAGGAGCTCCCCAGCGTTATCGCGATTTTTCATTTGCGAGTTCCATCCGATTGAGTTCCATTCCTCGCAAGGAGTCGCCATTATTTTCTATGGGATCTTGTAAAAAGCCATATCGCACTCGCACGCCGTACGATCTGCATACAAGGGCGTCGATATTGGAAGCGCTGGTGATTTTCACGTGCGAGTTCCGTAGGATTGCAGTATGGTCAGATTCCGCACGTTTAAGAACACATGTATTCACAGGCTGACAGACTGTTTGAGGCCTCCGTCACACGACCGTACGCGTTTATATGTTCGCCCGTACGCACCGTATATTTGCATGAATCAATTTTTTTCTGATTGACTCTGGATCTTAATTGCCGTATTTAAAGCCACTCGCAGGGGGCGCTGCTGCGCGAGGGTAAAAAACCACGCTGAAGCGATGGCAAGCAACGATGGGGATGGACTGCTCAGAATGATAATGAATGCCCAATGACGGCGAGCCGTTACCTTCTCCCGGCGTTTTAGGCAGGGTAACTCCCTCCCTCTTTTCCAGCTGACATAGAAGTCTATGGGTGCTTGCTGCGTATCACGGCGAAAGATAGGGCAAGGCCGATGTCTTCACGCGCCGTATAAAATATACGTCCGAAAAAATCAAGCAGGTCCTATTTTTTCTCGCACTAGTATTTTGCGTGGAAAACGCACGTTCGTCTGAATTAGGCCATTGAAATGCGACTTTTGTACATGCGGAAAAATCTGTGCAAATATGGTCGTCTGAATAAGCCCCAAGAATCGACCACAATAGCTGAAGCCTACACAGCCCAAATTCGGGCCAATGAGCCGCCAACGCTCTCGTTTCATCGCACAGAAGACCTGCACCCCTCACAGAGATGTGCAGCGACGGGTGACAGCGGTACGGGGAAGGAAGGGGAGGGGGGGGGGGGCGTAGTAACGGCAGACCACCTTCCCACGTCAATATCAGCAGGCACCGACAGCTCATGGTTGGTCGCGGCTCGTTACCACCAGCAGATCGTCTATCTGGGTCAGAGGACTCTAATGGTGCGTTCACACAGAGCTGACTCGCTGCAGATTGTGGCCCGGATTATGGCGCACAGTCAGCACATTTCATCCCTTCAGTTTAAAGTGGCTTTCCACGCAAAGTACAAGCTTTGTAAAAAAAAATACTCCGTCCCCGCTTGTAGAGCTTGTTGGCCACTAGACGCCTCTACGACGCAGAGAAGAGATTTCACCCCGTTACCAGAGGGGGCGCATTATTGGGATGTGAGAAGCTGGATGGCCGTATTGATAAATTGTCCCCCACCGGCCATTCTGACCCGACTGTTGGGGGTGTTGGGACCAGTGGATGGGGGCACACAAGGTGACCAGGCTCAGGACGCCCCCTACAGACCACCAGTAGAGAGGAGCGTCTGATCAGACTGTTAGGGGATGTTGGGACTAGTGGATGTGTGAGGGTACACAAGGTGACCGGGCTCAGGACGCCCCCTACAGACTACCAGTGGAGAGGAGCATCTGATCAGACTGTTAGGAGGTGTTGGGACCAGTGGATGTGTGAGGGCACACAAGGTGACTGGGCTCAGGATGCCCCCTACAGACCACCAGTAGAGAGGAGCGTCTGACCAGACTGTTAGGAGGTGTTGGGACCAGTGGATGTGTGAGGGCACACAAGGTGACTGGGCTCAGGATGCCCCCTACAGACCACCAGTAGAGAGGAGCGTCTGACCAGACTGTTAGGGGGTGTTGGGACCAGTTGATGTGTGAGGGCACACAAGGTGACCAGATTCAGAACGCCCCCTACAGACTACCAGTAGAGAGAACTGTCTGACCAGACTGTTAGGGGATGTTGGGACTAGTGGATGTGTGAGGACACACAAGGTGACCGGGCTCAGGATGCCCCCTACAGACCACCAGTAGAGAGGAGCGTCTGACCAGACTGTTAGGAGGTGTTGGGACCAGTGGATGGGGGCACACAAGGTGACCGGGCTCAGGATGCCCCCTATAGACCACCAGTAGAGAGGACTGTCTGACCAGACTGTTAGGGGATGTTGGGACTAGTGGATGTGTGAGGGCACACAGGGTGACCGGGCTCAGGACGCCCCCTACAGACCACCAGTAGAGAGGAGCGTCTGACCAGACTGTTAGGAGGTGTTGGGACCAGTGGATGGGGGCACACAATTTGACCGGGCTCAGGACGCCCCCTATAGACCACCAGTTGAGAGAAGCCTCTGACCAGACTGTTAGGGGGTGTTGGGACCGATGGATGGGGGCACACAAGGTGACCGGGCTCAGGACGCCCCGTATAGACCACCAGTTGAGAGAAGCCTCTGACCAGACTGTTAGGAGGTGTTGGGACCAGTGGATGGGGGCACACAAGGTGACCGGGCTCAGGACGCCCCCTACAGACCACCAGTAGAGAGGACTGTCTGACCAGACTGTTAGGGGATATTGGGACTAGTGTATGTGTGAGGGCACACAAGGTGACCGGGCTCAGGACGCCTCCTACAGACCACCAGTAGAGAGGAGCGTCTGACCAGACTGTTAGGAGGTGTTGGGACCAGTGGATGTGTGAGGGCACACAAGGTGACCGGGCTCAGGACGCCCCTTATAGACCACCAGTAGAGAGGACTGTCTGACCAGACTGTTAGGGGATGTTGGGACCAGTGGATGGGGGCACACAAGGTGACCGGGCTCAGGACGCCTCCTACAGACCACCAGTAGAGAGGAGCGTCTGACCAGACTGTTAGGAGGTGTTGGGACCAGTGGATGGGGGCACACAAGGTGACCGGGCTCAGGACGCCCCCTACAGACCACCAGTAGAGAGGAGCGTCTGACCAGACTGTTAGGAGGTGTTGGGACCAGTGGATGGGGGCACACAAGGTGACCGGGCTCAGGACCTCCCCTACAGACCACCAGTAGAGAGGATTGTGTGATTGTTCGAAAAGCACAAGCAGCTCAACTGTTTTGTTGTCCGCCATCCAAAGACAGGGGGCGCCATTGTTACAACCCTCTGTCTGTTGGAACCATTACCAGGCACTTGGCTGAAGGACATTTGGTCTCACGGCCCGCACTACATGCACGGCCTCTGACACCTACCCTCCATTTGCAGTGATGTTGTGAGCGATGGAACTGGACGCTCCATTAAAGGGGCTTTCCGGGAGTCAAAAAATATATACATATATATCCGACTAGGGAAGCGCTACAATAAAGCCATATGCCGTTCCCCTATACCTGTCGAGCCCAGGAGCCGCATTCCCCACTGCTCTGGTCTCGGGAGAAGCGTAGGTCATGTGACCACTAGCCAATCACAGGCTTCAATAGTGACGGTGCCATGAACGGCCTGTGACCGCTGCTGCAGCTTCTTCTGGGATCGGCGTTGTGGGCGAGGCTTCTGCGCTAAACTGCAGAGAGCGGCTCATGTGATGGCGCATTTTTATGGCCTGCTTTAATAATGATGACAGATTTGTGGGGGTCACCGGGATCCCACCGAGAACTAAAAACTAAAGAGGTGAACTTATAAATTCTGCAACCAGCAAATACACTTTGCACTTCAGTGGAGCAACATCTCCAAGATCTCTGCTTGCCGGCAGTGAATAGGAAAATACTTGTTTACATGAAAGCTCTTTCTGAGCTGCTCACACAGCGGAGGGTTTGTTACATTGTATCAGTCTGGACAATGCTCTGTGAGAACACACCGCAGCATTAGGCTGGGGTCACACGTATTCCCGGCGGAAATCTTGCGGGTTTTGCCGCAGCGAAAAACAGCAAGATTTCCGCCTGGAAAGCGCTGCTTCAAAACCCCCGGTACTGAGCCGCAGGTTTGGCGCGGCTTACCTGCACGCTTTTCCGTTGCGGCCGGCGCTCCCATTGGCCGGGTTCACACAGGGCGGATTTGCTGCAGAAAATCCGTCCAGAATTTCGCTGCGCCAAGTCCGCCTGCGGCCACTAATCCCGTTATTAGCCACACGGGACGGCCAATCTACCGCGGCAAAGCTAGTAGAAGCCGGCGCTGAGGCGCAGATTCCCCCGCCGCAGCATGTCAAATTTTTACCGTTGCGGCCACACTCTACTCTATGGGAGCGCCGGCCGCAACGGAAAAGCGTGCAGGCAAGCCGCTCCAAAACCCGCGGCTAAGTGCTGCGGCAAAACCACGACAATTCCACCGGGGATACGTCCCATGTGACCCCAGCCATAAAGGAGACCAGCGGGAAAAAAAAATTGACATGCTGCGGCCGGGGAATCTGCGCCGCCTTCTGCCAGCTTTGCCGCGACGGATTGGCCGTCCCATGTAGACGAGACTTTTCACAAATCTTGTCCACATGGCCGCTAAACGCGGGATCAGCGGGCGCAGGCGGATTTGCTGCTGTGACGGAATTTCCGCGACAAATCCGCTCTGTGTGAACCCAGCCTAAGAATCAGGCATTGTGAGCAGTGAGGGAACAGCAAGCAGAGATCTTGATAACGCAACACACTTGCGCCAAAATTGTGGTGTAAGAAGGTTGATACATAAACCGCATTGCCTATAAGGCTATTCATGACTGGCGGTTCATCCCCTCCCCCAAGCGTAACACTCAGGACATCAATGGGTTAATGATCATCTGTAGCCATCAGCAGATTCCGGTCCCTTGCGTGCCGCCGCCACCACCACCACCGCCGCCGCCGCCATCGTTATACATTATAGATCATCGCTAAAAAGGTTTCCGCAGGAAGGATCAGCAAGAGGCAGCCGGGAGCCCCGAGTCAGTAATGGCCTCATCATCCACTGCTGACCTGCCAGAAGATAGCCCCCCTCCCCGCAACTATCCTAAGATCAGACTCGTACAACTTCCTCATATACTTTGTGTGTCACTACCTCTGCTGGCTGTCAGTGAATGGGAACCCTCGTGTTTCCATTCCGAGGCAGTAACTCTGCACACAGCCAGCCGAGGAGTGGATACAATGTATCAGTGTAGACAATGCTCTGTGACTGCAGACTGACACATTGTAGCAAACCTACAGAGATCTGTGTGACAGCTGCTGCAGCATTGTCTACACTGGATACAACTGTAACAAACCCTCCGCTGAGAGCAGGACCCGCTGTGTACAGGATTACTGCCTCTGAATGCTCTGATTTTTGGAGTTTTCTCATTCACTGACAGCAAGCAGAGATCTAGAAAATAGTGAAGGCTATTAGAAAGTTGTAGAACATTATATTGGACCAGGATGGAGACCTGCACAGACCGAATCCTTCTCACAGCAGAGGGTTTGTCACAATAGGAAACGGTCCCCTTAATCTGCCGCTCGGGGGAGAAACTAAAGGGGCGCGTCAGAGTGTGTGGGGGCACTACTGGGGCATGAAGACATACTATATAGGGGGCACTACGGGGCATCACTAAGGGAACATTTTCTGTGTGGGGGCACTAAGGGGGAACCTTTATAGTGTGGGAAGCATCACTGTGGGCACTTAGGGGGCATCATATTGTGTGAGGGGCAGTAGGGAGCATCCTTTGTGAAGGGGGCATTAACAGGGTGACTTTACTGGGTGAGAAGCACTGAAGGGCCATCACTAGTGGTAGTCTGTCTGGGCATTAATAGGGCATCTTACTATGTGGGGGCATCACAACCGAGGGGACACTATCAATACTGTGTGAGGGCACTAATGGGGATCTTTATGGTGCAGAAAGCATAACTGATGACACTTAGGGGCACAAAGAGGGCATCCTCTGTGAAGAGGCAATAGGAGGGTAATCTTACTATGTGGGGGCAAAAAAGTGACTTTGTTTGTGACACTAAGGGGGCATCTTTACTGTGTGACGGTATCACTATGAGAGAGCAGCATACCATGTGGTGGCACTAAGGAGACATTACTAGGGGCATTTATACCTGTGTGGGGGCATTAAGGGGATCTCTATTGTGTGGGAGGCATCATTGCAGGCACTAAGGGGGCATCACAATGTGTGAGGGGATTTAAGCTGGCATCTTTTGTGAAGGGGGAATTAGGGGGTAATCTTACTGGGTGGGGGCACTAAGGGGACGTCTTTTCTAAGAGCGGGGCATTGAACCTTTGAGGGGACACTAAAGGGGCAAAACAGTGTTTAGAAGTAACTAAGGGGGCGCTGTTGAGGGCACTTTTTCTGTGTGGATATACTAAGTGGAAATTCTTGGTGAGATGGGCACTAAGGGGGCATCTTTATTGGGAGGTGGAACGGAAAAGTCCGGTTTGCGGATATATTAGTTATCTTACGCTCATTTGAATACTTGTGCCTGATATAAACACTACAAGTCCCACGATGCACTGCAGCACAGTATGCTGTGGAAATTAGGGAAATGTGAAGTCCTGCAGACTGAGAGCCAGCAGAACAGTGAATGCAGCTCTGGATGTGACTGGAGTATAATACGGGATGTAACGAGTGTTATACGGCGATCTCCCCTGTAGAACGGTGGAGTCACTGAGCCTATAGCGTGCGAGATTTTACCGTGGACGGTGGGAGCTGTGCATTTAACCCTTGCGGCTCCTCTGGTGTAATTACATGTTACTGGTCATTTACTGACAGGAGTAGTTATCCCACTAACGAGATCCGTCAGCGAAGTGCAGTGACTGCCCCCCAGGCAGCGGCTGACAGATCTGTGTGGCAGGACTTGGGATCAGGGTTATGATGGCATCAGCGCTGCATATGGGGGCTGTTCCTGTAACCCCCTCGGGGAGCTGCGGCGGTGCTGCCAACAAATAACGGATGCCCAAGATCTATAGAAAACCGTACTGTACTAATTGGGAAGCGGCTCGGAGGGATCGGGGATGTCATCAGCAGAACGGTCTCATCAGTAATGTGCTTCTACACGGGCTGGCAGAGGAGTCCAGACTGAGGACAACGCAGGGTTAAAGAGCGGTATCCCAAAGTATCAAAAAAAAGTTATGTGATGGGCAAATAATAGAAAGCCTCGCACAGAGCGCCATCCGAGGGATCCCCGGTGATCAGCGGTTACCACTAGGGGGCATTCACATAAAGGGCTGACTCTGTAATACACAACTGTGTGGGGGACACTGGGACTCATCAGGTGGGATCTCATTCCCTTCTGCTGCAGAGATAAGCGGCATCAGAGGTGTCACAACTGCCAGCAAAGCAACTGTTGCCTTAGGGAAAAAGAGCAGGTAACATCCTGGAGGAGCCGAGACCCCCATTCCGCAGGAGCATCGGCGTCTGATGCAGATGAGCCCACCAGATGGGACTAATCCACTCCTAAATGTCTGTGGGGCTGAAGGAGTTAAAAGTTACTAAGAGGGAAGAGAAGAAGTCGCCTCATAAACTAGTTCAGGGTCTAAGGGTTAATAAACAGCCCCCCCCCCCCCAGCCCCTCGTTACATTGTATCACTAATAACCTATTATGTTTTACGCGGATTGACCCGCATCATCCTGTAGACACAAGTTCAGGGGGTCTCGTGTCATCAGAGCGCGCAGCGCTGAGGGGGGTTACTTCTCACTGCCATTCCAAACGCGGGGCTTAGGGCTTATTTATACAGGCGGTTTTCCCGTGTGCGTTTTGCGCGTTGCAAACACGAAAATAGAAGCTGCTACTTTAAATGCTTCTATTTACATGCGCGACTTTTCTCTCGTAGCGACACGGAAATGCTGCAGATATCGCGGACAACTCGCCTATTATTTGCTGCGGGCGAGTAAAATAAAACCGCATCGTGCTTCCATGTACTTTTCATGCAGCGCGATGTTTACATTTTTTACTGCGATGCAATTTACTTGCCGTACAAATCGCAGGTCTAAAACCGCGATATTGGTCCAAGTTTGTCGGACCGACATCGTATTCGCCCGTGTAAACGCAGCCTCAGAATGATTTCCGCAGGTGCCAGACGCGCATCATGTATGGTAGATGCTGTCTGCGCGCCCACAAAGAAATCGATGGCAGCCATGAGCAGGACGGACCTCTGGTACAACGTGCGCCAATCTCTTCCATAAATCATACACAAATCTATAGGGCAGGGTGGCCACGCCCCCTTTCATAAGTGACTTAGATTTTTTTAAAAGTCACTAGTTTTTGGCGCCGGCTATAATTGCGCCAAAATTTGTGACTTTTGCCGGTTTACGTTTAATAAATCTGCAATTTCTTTAATAGTTCTGTTGTCATTCAGAACGCGAACCGCGGCGCACAGACTACTTCCTGAGGGCCGCAGATTTTGTTTGACGCAGGTGACCTAAGGTGAACTCAGGGAGGACCGAAACCTCGGATACAGCAGAAGGACGCAGCGACGTCCCACGTACACAGGCTGTATGGGGCAGGCGGAGGCACAGTATGGCGCGCTACGGGCGCAACATTTGGTTTACATGCACGGCAGAGCAGTAACACGGCCACGATGGAGCTGAAGGGCTGGACTGGGGGGTTTGGTCCCATTTGATACATTGTTGCTGTTGTGACACATTGTGGTTATTATGATACATTGTTGCAGTTTCTTCTCTCCTGATGCCTCACTCACAGGGATGTATCCGCGCTCCGTATTACGCGCGTATTCTTAGAATACGGATGTAATAAACGCCATTGCTTTGCCGTGGGGGATTCCGGTGAGCGCACTTTTTATGCAACTTCCCATCGTGTGACATAAATCGCGGCACGTCCGACTTTTGTGCGTACGGAAAACCAAAATTGCTTATTCAAGTCTATGGGATTTGCGGATATATGCAGCGGCGGCGCCGTTGCGTGTGAATTCGCTGCGCTTTTCTGCTCGCTGACGGAGTGGTTTAAAAAATAGTGAAATCAGCTGGAAATTGGGGTTTTTTTGCGCACATGAAATACCCCAGCGCAGCAAACATGGGGGCTGAAAACCGCATACGTGCGAAACGCACCCCAAAAGCGTGGCACGCAGGCAGTGAATGTGCCGTCTATTTACACACACGCCCGTGTGGATGAGTCCTAAGACAGAGCTACATTCGGTGTCAGATGCTCTGGTTCGATTTTCCGCCCCCCCGGAGGTGCAGCCGAAGTCACATGACTCTCGAAATGAAAATTCCTGAACTATAACTCCCATTATGAGGCTTCATGGTCAGAAAAGTTCATATTTAAAGGGTTTCACCATTTTCACTATCTCTGCTTGAAGTCAGTGAATAGAAACATGTATGGTCTACATGCCCATTCTGCCGCACTCATAGGCTTCTTACCCTCATACATGCAGCTGTGTGAGTGAGTATGGAAGGAAGTCACTTACCTGTGTGGGCATCTCAGAGATCCCGGTACGCCCCAGCAGTGCCACCGTGCTGACCCATAACCCGCATCTCACAGGTGGCATCACTGAGATCATTATGCTGCAGTGTGGGCATCAGGGTTAGGATATCAGCTGCTCTGTGCCCAGCAGCTCTGCATACTTCTCAGGTCCCTGGTAAGGGCACAGTGTAGTAGTGACAAGTACCAGGGGTTGGCATGGGTGCCCTCAGTCTTCAGTGATCAGATGCCAGGCTCTGCAGAGAAGACAAACAGTGCAAGGAAACCCGAAGACTCAGCCTCTTCTTCTAAGAACTAATCTCCTGTGTGCAGTGATGCCAGGCCAGCCAGTGTGGAGGTGCCCACACTCCAGGATGATGCCCAGTGTTCAGCGTACACAGCAAGTGTCTCCGGGGCACAGGGGCTACCTGTAACTACCAGCAGGCCCCAGATGAGGAGTAGGGGTTCAGTCTCCAGGACAGAGAGTCTGTGCCACCTGTACTACCCATCAGCTATGATGCCAGGCTGGGTGGGTGCATACAATATCTATATCACCTGTAATAACATCCAGCAGTAATGCCCAAGAACCGCGGAGCTCCGTGCCTGTGGTGGGCAGACAGGTCCTGGTGCCCCTCCAGGGGTGTGTGGTGGGCAGTAGGTGCCCCCTCCAGGGGTGTGTAGTGGGCAGACAGGTGCTGGTGCCCCTCCAGGGGTGTGTAATTAGCTGGCAGGTGCAGTCTCCAAAGGTATGTGATGGGCAGAATGGTGCCCCCTCCAGGGGTGTCTGATGAGCAGTAGGTGCCCCGTCCAGGAGTGTGATGGGCAATAGGTGTCCCCTCCAGGGGTGTGTGATGGGCAGCAGGTGCCCCCTCCAGGGGTGTGTGATGGGCAGCAGGTGCCCCCTCCAGGGGTGTGTGATGGGCAGCAGGTGCCCCCTCCAGGGGTGTGTGATGGGCAGCAGGTGCCCCCTCCAGGGGTGTGTGGTGGGCAGTAGGTGCCCCGTCCAGGGGTGTGTGGTGGCTAGTAGGTGCCCCCTCCAGGGGTGTGCGATGGGCAGCAGGTGCCCCGTCCAGGGGTGTGTGATGGGCAGTAGGTGCCCCCTCCAGGGGTGTGTGGTGGGCAGTAGGTGCCCCCTCCAGGGGTGTGTGGTGGGCAGCAGGTGCCCCGTCCAGGGGTGTGTGGTGGGCAGTAAGTGCCTTCTCCTGGCACAACTGACAGCTCTCAGTCTGGACTTCTTCTCGCAGTGAAATCTTTCATACAAAACCCCAACTTCGGAACTCTCCGCCTGTCTGTGCCGGAGGAGGAGGCAGGAGGCGCCCGCAGCCTCACACCCCCATAACCTGGATTGGCCGCTGTTCTGCTCGTCACTGCGGGCGCTCTGCTGCCACCCAGCGGCCACACAAGGTAATGTAGAAGGGTGAAGTGTCCTTAATATCTGCAGTAATTAGCGGGTGATCCGGGTGTGGAACCGAAACCCCAACCCAGAAATGATATAATAATCAGGAGGAGATCCGCAGATTACGCAACCATCACGTGCTGAGCCACTTATTTACTGCCTCATGGATCCTAAAGCACCAGACTACTGAGACTGAAATACTACGGAGGCAGCGTTGGAGGGGTCACCGTTACTGGTCGGGTACCATAGGGGGCAGTGTTGGAGGTCTAGGGGCACATGGTGAGAACATTATTCTTCCTCTTTTCAAGTCACTGGTCAGACCACACATGGAATATTGTAGGATGTTTTGGGCATCGGTACTCAAGAAGGACTTATCAGAGCTTGAGCGGGTACAAAGGGGGCAACTAAAGTAATAAACGGAATGGGCGGACTACAATACCCAGAGAAGTTACTAAAATTAAGGCTATTTAGTTAAAAAAAAAAGACAGCTGAGGGGCGCTCTAATAACTATGTATAATATATCAAGGGTCAGTACAGAGATCTCTCCCATCATCTATTATACCCAGGACTGCAACAAGGGGGCGCTCTAATAACGATGTATAATATATCAGGGGTCAGTACAGAGATCTCTCCCATTATCTATTAGTCCCCAGGACTGTAACAAGGAGGCGCGCTAATAACTATGTATAATATATCAGGGGTCAGTACAGAGATCTCTTCCATCATCTATTATACCCAAGACTATAACAAGGGGGCGCTCTAATAACTATGTATAGATATATCAGGGGTCAGTACAGAGATCTCTCCCATTATCTATTAGTCCCCAGGACTGTAACAAGGGGGGCGCTCTAATAACTATGTATAATATATCAGGGGTCAGTACAGAGATCTCTCCCATTATCTATTAGTCCCCAGGACTGTAACAAGGGGGGCGCTCTAATAACTATGTATAATATATCAATGGACAGTACAGAGATCTCTGCATCATCTATTATACCCTGGACTGTAACAAGGAGGCGCTCTAATAACTATGTATAATATATCAGGGGTCAGTACAGAGATCTCTTCCATCATCTATTATACCCAAGACTATAACAAGGGGGCGCTCTAATAACTATGTATAGATATATCAGGGGTCAGTACAGAGATCTCTCCCATTATCTATTAGTCCCCAGGACTGTAACAAGGGGGGCGCTCTAATAACTATGTATAATATATCAGGGGTCAGTACAGAGATCTCTCCCATCATCTATTATACCCAGGACTGTAACAAGGGGGCGCTCTAATAACTATGTATAGATATATCAGGGGTCAGTACAGAGATCTCTCCCATCATTTATTTTATCCAGGACTGTAACAAGGGGGCGCTCTAATAACTTTGTATAATATATCAGGGGTCAGTACAGAGATCTCTACCATCATCTATTATTCTCAGGACTGTAACAAGGGGGCACTCTAATAACTATGTATAGATATATCAGGGGTCAGTACAGAGATCTCTCCCATCATCTATTATACCCAGGACTGTAACAAGGGGGCGCTCTAATAACTATGTATATATATATATATATATATATATATATATATATCAGGGGTCAGTACAGAGATCTCTACCATCATCTATTATTCTCAGGACTGTAACAAGGGGGCGCTCTAATAACTGTGTATAGATATATCAGGGGACAGTACAGAGATCTCTCCCATCATCTATTATACCCAGGACTGTAACAAGGGGGCACTCTAATAACTATGTATAGATATATCAGAGGTCAGTACAGAGATCTCTCCATCATCTATTATACCCAGGACTGTAACAAGGAGGCGCTCTAATATCTATGTATAGATATATCAGGGGTCAGTACAGAGATCTCTCCCATCATCTATTATACCCAGGACTGTAACAAGGGGGCGCTGTAATAGCTATGTATAGATATATCAGGGGTCAGTACAGAGATCTCTCCGATCATCTATTATACCCAGGACTGTAACAAGGGGGCGCTCTAATAACTATGTATAGATATATCAGGGGTCAGTACAGAGATCTCTCCCATCATCTATTATACCCAGGACTGTAACAAGTGGTCGCCCTCTACATCTAGAGGAAAAGATTTCTACACAACATAGAAGTTGGTTCTTTACTGTCAGAGCAGTGAGTCTGTGGAACTCTCTGCCTGAGGACGTGGTGATGGGCAACTCACTAACAGAGTAGAAGAGGGTCCTGGAGTGTAATAATATTACATGTCATATCACTGATTACCCAGGAGGGCCGGTGATCCGGGGATTATTCTGATTGGAGTTGGGAAGGAATTTTTTCCCTTAAATGAGGAAAATTGGCTTCTAGTTCATTGGGTTTTTTCTCTTCCTCTGGATCAACACTGGGGAGATCGGATGGATGGGGGAATTTGTTTTGGCCATACGCAGTGTTTTCCTCTTACGGCCATGTGAGCCCGGACGGCGGCGCCTTCACATGGGCATATTTGCACACACAATACGCAGAGAATGAAGCCAGTGATCTCGGTGGTTGCTCACATGTATTCTTCCTGTACATTTTGACTGCAGCATGCTCTATATTCCTGCACCAAAAGTCCCCATCGATAGTGCATTCTACTAAGCCTGTGACAGCAGCCTGTTAGACTCTGCAGGAGGCGGGGTCTAAGAGGCGGAGTTACATGGAGCCCTTTGTCAGGCTTCCCGCGGCCCTGGGAACCCATTGGAACCTTCAGATCATCCTGCAGGGTGCCGATGAGTGACAGAAAGAGCCTCCCCACCCCGACATCTGCTTACAGGCTGCAGTTGCTATTGATTGTGGCATGTAAGGGGTTAAACTGCCAGGATCTGGGGTTTCTCCATTGCTGGTGGTTAGAGCAGGAGCCGGGCCGTCAGTAGTCATCTGAGCCACCGCCTTAAAAAGATGTATGTTCAAATTAAAAGCCCATTAGTGAGGTCACTAAATAGGCATATCGGGCGTCACTATATGGTACATTAACCCCTTAATGTACTGAAAAACTTGTAAAAATTTCAAAATAGTGTGAAATGGAAAAAAACCCACCGTTGTGCCCTCTTTGGGGGGCGGGGTGGTTTTTACGATGTACAGACTGCAGCAAACATGACATGATAACATTATTCTGCGGGTCGGTACGGTTATGACACTGAACTAGTGGCCAGCGGGGGGACTGAGAGCCTTAAAGGGGCCCAACCCTACTGATGACCAACCCTCAGGACAGCTCATCAGTGGTGGATGGCCAGGGATCTGCTGCCCAGGATCGCCGTCGATCAGGTGATCTATCAGCCCACTGTCAGGAGAAGACTTGTCATAGAGGGTTCACTCCCCGAGGTTGGAGCCAGAGGTGTAATAGAAGGCAGCCCTCTATGATGCTTCAACCTGCGACCCCGATGAGGATGTCCGGCTGCAGTTACATCCGGCCAGGCGATCAGCTGATCGCTGGGGATCTCGAGCGGTGATCACTGGCAATCAACTATTGCTGACCTATCTGGAGGGTAGGTCAATAGTATTTAGCTGGAAAACCCCTTTAACTGAAAGACACCAAAGACTGCACACTCAACCACTGGCCCCTGGGGATTTAGGGCCCCTTTACATGGGATGATCTGTTGGGGTGCTGATGCCCAACAGGTCGTTCCAGTGATGATCAATCCTGCTTTTACACAGGAACGGTCATCGATGAGCGAATGGATGGGGAGCGGACCAGAGATCACTCCAGCCACCCGCCTCCACTCATAGTAGACAGGCGGTCATTCATAGAGGAGCAACTGCCTGTCCACACGGGCCGATCTGCTGGACGCCAGGATGACCGTAACTGTTTACTGCTATTGGGAGTAAGTCGGCTGCGGTATGGTGCGGTTGGCATCGCACGGTTTTACATGCTGGGTTTACATTCTTCTCCTCCTGTTCTGTCTGTGACTTTTCCATCATACATGTAGGTTTTGCTCTCGCTTACATGTGTCCGCTGCCCCTACCGCACGTCTGTACTTTATATGTAACATGCATCCAAGTTGGTGGATAAAATTCTGGCCGCCGGCAGCCACCACTAGAGGGAGCTCACTCCATATGGATTTATAAAGCTCCCAGCGGACTCAGTACTACCTGTATTACCCTGTATGTTTGGAGCTCCCCCTAGTGGTGGCTGCGGGTAACCAGAGTTGCATGGTTAACCTCAATGGTGACTGAAGAGAAGCTGAGTACAGCTCAGTGTCGGTTTTATTCAATGACAGCAAGTAGAGGTATTGACTAAAGCTAACTCTAGGAAGTTGCTGAACTTTTCTTTGCGCAGGGACTGATGTCAGGACAGACACTTGGAAAGAGATCGTCCTCCCTCGTGAGAATGCCGCATCCTCCAGGACTCTGGCTGACAATGGGGCCCCCTCGTATTGGTGGGACCCCCACAGTCTGACCCCCACAGATGCTCTTTTATAGTCTGTCTAGTGGAAGTACATCCAGTATTCGGAGAACAGTCTTAAAAGGTGAAGTAAGACGCCACGGCGGTGGGGGAGGGGTGTTTCGGGATCTGCAGAGTCGGCTCCCCTGGAATAAGGTCAGGTGAAGCGGCGGCGGCCTCGTCTCCAGCAGCCGGCACCGATGTGACATGACGGCCCTCCTGGTATAAAAGCTTTTCTGTGTTGGATAAATTTAGCCTCTGGCAGCAGATGGGCGGTCGGACATCACGGCCGGGCTGTCAGCTCTTCTCACCACAGGCTGTTGCTGCTCTTCAGGGTCGAGCGGAAGAAGCCTCCATCTGGGACGGTAATTACCAACCAGCAGCATCTGCTCCCGGTGACAGGGCGACAAAAACTGGAGGGGCGCGTCAAGGATCAATCTGTGTGCAACAGAAAGATGACCGCTACCCAGAAAACATGGCGGCTGAGAAGGCTGGCACGGTCATCAGTGTGGCACGGTCATCAGTGTGGCACGGTCATCAGTGGGGCACGGTCATCAGTGGGGCACGGTTATCAGTGACACGCACCATTGTTCTCCCCTGAATACACAGTGCTGAAAAGGGAAGTGGATGCATAGACTGGGACAGAATCAGCAGAGCCATCTCATTATCATTACAGGATGGGGTCAGAAAAGTCATCATTAGAGGGCGGAGTCAGCACAGTCACCTGATTAACATTAGAGGGCGGGGTCAGTCACCTGATTAACATTAGAGGGCAGGGAAATAAACATCTAATCATCAGAGGGTGGAGCCAGCATACAGGGCGGGGTTAGCAATCATCTCATTATCAGAGGCGGGAACATCAGTCATCTAATTATCATCAATGGGTGAAGTCAGCATTCAGTCATCTCATTATCCCTATAGGGCGGGGTCAAAAATCATCATAAGAGGGCGGGGCCAATAGTCACCTCATCATCATTACAGGGTGGAGTCTGCAGAATCACCTAATTATCATAGGGCGGAAACATCAGTCAACGAATCATCATTAGAGGGTGGAGTCAACGCATTCCTAGGGGCGGGGCCAGCAGCAGTATAACAACACCCTTATACTAATTGTAGAGGACAGATGGCAGAAGGCCGCCGTCCACCGCTGGAGCCGCGGGAGAACACGTAAAGGCACCGCCATTTTCCCCATCATTAGGATAGGGTCAGCACGGAAATTTGCGGCAGATTTCCACCGGTGCAGATCGGGCTGCACGCTCCGTAGTCGTCCTTTGGGGAGCGCTTCATGCGTTACCAGCGTGCGGACTATCGCCATGGATACCACAATAAACAATCTCCTCTGGACCGGAGGCCTACAGAACGGTATAAACATATACAATATACAGTGATGATGCTATACATAGTGGGGGGGGGGGGGGGCGCTGACATATCCGTATCTGGGGGGGGGGCATCTTACATATCCGTATCTGGGGGGGGCGCCTACATATCCGTATCTAGGGGGGGGGCAACTTACATATCCGTATCTGGGGGGGGGGGCACTTACATATCTGTATCTGGGGGGGGGCACATACATATCTGTATCTGGGGGGGGGGGCACTTACATATCTGTATCTGGGGGGGGCGGCACTTACATATACGTATCTGGGGGGGGGTGCCGAAATATGCGTATCTGGGGGGGCGCGCTGACATATCCGTATCTGGGGGGGTGCGCCGACATATCCGTATCTGGGGGGGTGCGCCGACATATCCGTATCTGGGGGGGTGCGCCGACATATCCGTATCTGGGGGGGCGCGCCGACATATCCGTATCTGGGGGGGTGCGCCGACATATCCGTATCTGGGGGGACACACCTACATATCCGTATCTGGGGGGGGACACCTACATATCCGTATCGGGGGGGGGCACTTACATATACGTATCAGGGGGGGCGGCACTTACATATACGTATCTGGGGGGAAGGGGGGGGATTCATATCCGTATCTGGGGGGGGGGGGGGGGGCACTGACATATCCGTATCTGGGGGGGCGCGCCGACATATCCGTATCTGGGGGGGGACACCTACATATCCGTATCGGGGGGGGGGGGGGCACTTACATATACGTATCAGGGGGGGGGCACTTACATATACGTATCTGGGGGGGGGGCACCTACTTTCTCAAGGTCATGGAGTCTGCAGATGAAGAGTGAGGAGGGAGCGGCTCCACTTAGCGTTATTCCCCCGTCCGCAGACTTCCATCTGTTAGCAGCTCCCCATCAGCAGGGTCTCAGGGGGCCGCAGTGATGGGTTGTGGAGATGTCATCTCTATTAGTTCCACATGCCTGGCACCATATTGCAACGTGTCCCCCGTCACATCAGGTGAGACACGGAATGCACTGCGTGTTTAACCCCTTCCCGACAGCACCATAAGCAGACTTTCTTCCAACACGTCTATACATAATGAGAGAACAGCTTGTAGTCAGCGGCCCAAACCATATACTGTATAGTGGGGGTGCGGGGGGGGGGGGTACAATTTTCACACTTTTTATCTAAGTAAGGACAAATTTTTGCAGTGATTTCATAATATACCTCTGTAGGGCTCAAAGATCCATTCCTGATACAGAGCTCCGAATCCCCTGCATAGCGCTGAAGATGCATGATAAAGCCCTGTATATCTGCTGCCACCACTAGGGGGAGCTCAGGAGATTACTGTATATACAGCCACCACTAGGGGGAGCGCAGGAGATTACTGTATATATAGCCACCACTAGGGGGCGCTCAGGAGGTAACTGTATATATAGCCACCACTAGGGGGAGCTCAGGAGATTACTGTATATACAGCCACCACTAGGGGGCGCTCAGGAGGTAACTGTATATATAGCCACCACTAGGGGGAGCTCAGGAGATTACTGTATATATAGCCACCACTAGGGGGAGCTCAGGAGATTACTGTATATATAGCCACCACTAGGGGGCGCTCAGGAGGTAACTGTATATATAGCCACCACTAGGGGGAGCTCAGGAGATTACTGTATATATAGCCACCACTAAGGGGAGCTCAGGAGGTAACTGTATATATAGCCACCACTAGGGGGAGCTCAGGAGATTACTGTATATATAGCCACCACTAGGGGGAGCTCAGGAGGTTACTGTATATATAGCCACCACTAGGGGGAGCTCAGGAGATTACTGTATATATAGCCACCACTAGGGGGAGCTCAGGAGATTACTGTATATATAGCCACCACTAGGGGGAGCTCAGGACATTACTGTATATAAGGCCACCACTAGGGGGAGCTCAGGACATTACTGTATATAAGGCCACCACTAGGAGGAGCTCAGGAGATTACTGTATATACAGTCACCACTAGGAGGAGCTCAGGAGATTACTGTATATACAGTCACCACTAGGAGGAGCTCAGGAGATTACTGTATATACAGCCACCACTAGGGGGAGCTCAGGAGATTACTGTATATACAGCCACCACTAGGAGGAGCTCAGGAGGTTACTGTATATACAGTCACCACTAGGAGGAGCTCAGGAGATTACTGTATATACAGCCACCACTAGGGGGAGCTCAGGAGATTACTGTATATTATATGAGAGTACAATGTATATTTACAACACAGTCAGCTCCTGAGCTCCCCCTAGTGGTGGCCGTTAGAATGTGTCATCTGTAGACTTTAGTGTCTGTAACACTGAATGATATCATTCTGGAAGAGTTTATTTTCCCGTTCGCCCTCTGGTTGCATTGGCATCACATGTCACTGCTGCCGTTGCTGGTTTATTGAATATGCTGCACTGTATTGTGGGGGATGCATTTCTTAAATGTAGTACGTCCCTTACTTGTTTTACTAATTAGAACCAGATAGTGACACATTTTCCATTGTTTTCGGATTGTAGATTTTACTGTGTGTACACGACTATGGGGGCGGCCAGAACCGCAGTCAACAGCATTGTGAGATGCTTTAGAGCAGCCTTATGGGTGATAGAAGCAATGGACAGGAGAGGACCCGTTGACATTTATCAGAGAGTGTTTTGAGCATGTTCTGTCCTGTGCAGGGAGGGGAGGAGGGGAGCTGTGACATCACCTATTGTGAATCGTGGATCCTGTGTTATGTATATATAGGTGTCACCTCTCATTGTAATCCTTTCTGTGATGATGATGAGATGACAGCTGAGAGTATTTCTCTATAGAACAGGCAGTGTCAGGCTTAGTGCTCAGTGTGCAGGGAGGTGAGGAGGTGAGCTGTGACATCACCTATTGGGAATGGTGGACCTGTGTTATCTATATATAGGTGTCTCCTCTAAGTGTAATCCTGCCTGTGATGATAATGAGATGACCGCCATGACGTTTTCTCCACAGAACAGAAAGTATCAGACAATTATTAGTCTTAGTGGTCGGTGTGAGAACTGCAGGATTTTACGACTTTCATGACATCACAAATAAAAATAATCACCAAAAATGATTTTAAAGAGATGTTTATAAATGTGATTTAGACAAGAGGACGCTTCTAATGAAATGTCCCCTTTATTAGATTCCATATTTTTGTGCTCCTCGGTCCATAAATGTGATGTCATCTGGGGGCGACCTGAAGCTCTAGATGCTTTGTGCTCTGTAGACTGCAGAACCTCCAGGCTCGTAGATCCTGCATGGGATTATAGTATCTGCGGTCCTGGTGCACCCTCGGTGACTACAGTCCCTCTGGTCCTGGTGCACCCTCGGTGACTGCAGTCCCTCTGGTCCTGGTGCACCCTCGGTGACTGCAGTCCCTCTGGTCCTGGTGCACCCTCGGTGACTGCAGTCCCTCTGGTCCTGGTGCACCCTCGGTGACTGCAGTCCCTCTGGTCCTGGTGCACCCTCGGTGACTGCAGTCCCTCTGGTCCTGGTGCACCCTCGGTGACTACAGTCCCTGGCGTCCTGGTGCATCCTCGGTGACTACAGTCCCTGGCGTCCTGGTGCACCCTCGGTGACTACAGTCCCTGGCGTCCTGGTGCACCCTCGGTGACTACAGTCCCTGGCGTCCTGGTGCACCCTCGGTGACTACAGTCCCTGGCGTCCTGGTGCACCCTCGGTGACTACAGTCCCTGGCGTCCTGGTGCACCCTCGGTGACTACAGTCCCTGGCGTCCTGGTGCATCCTCGGTGACTACAGTCCCTGCCGTCCTGGTGCATCCTCGGTGACTACAGTCCCTGCCGTCCTGGTGCATCCTCGGTGACTACACTCCCGGTGGTCCTGGTATATCCTCGGTGACTACACTCCCTGTGGTCCTGGTATATCCTCGGTGACTACAGTCCCTGTGGTCCTGGTGTATCCTCGGTGACTACACTCCCTGTGGTCCTGGTATATCCTCGGTGACTACACTCCCTGTGGTCCTGGTGTATCTGTGGTGACTACAGTCCCTCTGGTCCTGGTGAATACTCTGGGTGACTATAGTACCTCCGGTGCAAGTGTATCCTCGGTGACCACAGTCCCTCTGGTATATCCTCGGTGACTACAGTCCCTGCCGTCCTGGTGTATCCTCGGTGACTACAGTCCCTGCCGTCCTGGTGTATCCTCGGTGACTACAGTCCCTGCCGTCCTGGTGTATCCTCGGTGACTACACTCTCTCTGGTCCTGGTATATCCTCGGTGACTACACTCCCTCTGGTCCTGGTGTATCCTCGGTGACTACAGTCCCTGCTGTCCTAGTGTATCCTCGGTGACTACAGTCCCTGCCATCCTAGTGCATCCTCGGTGACTACAGTCCCTGCCGTCCTGGTGTATCCTCGGTGACTACACTCCCTCTGGTCCTGGTATATCCTCGGTGACTACACTCCCTCTGGTCCTGGTGTATCCTCGGTGACTACAGTCCCTGCGGTCCTGGTGTATCCTCGGTGACTACACTCCCTGCCGTCCTAGTGTATCCTCGGTGACTACAGTCCCTGCCGTCCTGGTGTATCCTCAGTGACTACACTCCCTCTGGTCCTGGTATATCCTCGGTGACTACAATCCCTGCCGTCCTGGTGTATCCTCAGTGACTACACTCCCTCTGGTCCTGGTATATCCTCGGTGACTACAGTCCCTGCCGTCCTGGTGTATCCTCAGTGACTACACTCCCTCTGGTCCTGGTGTATCCTCGGTGACTACACTCCCTCTGATCCTGGTGTATCCTCGGCGACTACACTCCCTCTGGTCCTGGTGTATCCTCGGCGACTACACTCCCTCTGGTCCTGGTGTATCCTCGGCGACTACACTCCCTCTGGTCCTGGTGTATCCTCGGCGACTACACTCCCTCTGGTCCTGGTGTATCCTCGGTGACTACACTCCCTCTGGTCCTGGTGTATCCTCGGCGACTACACTCCCTCTGGTCCTGGTGTATCCTCGGCGACTACACTCCCTCTGGTCCTGGTGTATCCTCGGCGACTACACTCCCTCTGGTCCTGGTGTATCCTCGGCGACTACACTCCCTCTGGTCCTGGTGTATCCTCGGCGACTACACTCCCTCTGGTCCTGGTGTATCCTCGGCGACTACACTCCCTCTGGTCCTGGTGTATCCTCGGCGACTACACTCCCTCTGGTCCTGGTGTATCCTCGGCGACTACACTCCCTCTGGTCCTGGTGTATCCTCGGTGACTACACTCCCTCTGGTCCTGGTGTATCCTCGGTGACTACAGTCCCTGCGGTCCTGGTGTATCTCGCGCTGTCACATGATACCTCAGTGCCGGCAGAGCACGCTGAGTTGAATATAGAGAAGGCTCTTTGTGATGTAAGCGTTCTCCCCCCTCCGGCGCTGGAGCCGCCGCCGCACACAATGGAGCTTTGTCCTCCTTGTACACAATATTCCTTCCAGTCTGTACCAGGATTCTGGGCCATTGTGGACTGATGAATGAGCGCGGCGCCGGCAGAAGACGGGGGGGTCAGGAGACAGAGTATGGGGGTCTCTGTCCCACAAACCTTTCAACCGCGTGGCAGCTGATGAATAGCGGCTGTGGATCTCAGGTGGGGCGGGGGACAACCAGGATACGAGCCGCGTACCAGCGAACCCTTCTGTAAAGCAACGCACAACAGGCTGTTTAGGTCTATTTTCTGCGTCCGTTCAGAAGGGGATTTTCTTGCAAAAAATGAATTAAAATGGAAAAATCTTTTTTCTGTAAGTCAGTGATGGGATTATTAGACGTGCCGCCGCCGCCATTCGATGTGTCCTGTATGTGAGACTAGAATAGTAGAGTTGGAAGCGGCCTCCTGCGTCATCGGGTCCGACCCCCTGCTCAGTGCAGGATCACTAAATCATCCCAGACAGATGTCTGTCCAGCCTTTGTTTGAACACTTCCATTTAAGGAGAACTCCCCACCTCCCGTGGTAACCTGTTCCACTCATTGATCCCCCTCACTGTCTGATATCTAATCTGTGTCTCCTCCCTTTCAGTTTCATCCCATTGCTTCTAGTCTTTCCTTGTACAAATGAGAATAGGGCTGATCCCTCTGCAGTGTGACAGCCCTTCAGATGTTTGTAGACCGCTATTAAAGGGGTTGTCCCGAGGCAGCAAGTGGGTCTGTACACTTCTGCATGGCCATAATAATGCACTTTGTAATGTACATTGTGCATTAATTATGAGCCATGCAGAAGTTATAAAAAGTTTTATACTTACCTGTTCCGTTGCTGGCGTCCTCGTCTCCATGGTGCCGACTAATTTTCGCCCTCCGATGGCCAAATTAGCCGCGCTTGCGCAGTCCGGGTCTTCTGCAGTCTTCTATGGGGCTCCGTGTAGCTCCGTGTAGCTCCGCCCCGTCACGTGCCGATTCCAGCCAATCAGGAGGCTGGAATCGGCAATGGACCGCACAGAAGAGCTGCGGTCCACGGAGGAAGAGGCCATCTTCAGCGGTGAGTAGAGAAGTCACCGGAGCGCGGGGATTCAGGTAAGCGCTCCGGTGAGCTTTCTTTACCTCCCTGCATCGGGGTTGTCTCGCGCCGAACGGGGGGGGGGTTGAAAAAAAAAAAAACCCGTTTCGGCGCGGGACAACCCCTTTAAGTCTCTTCTCAGCCTTCTGTTTTGCTAAACATTCCCAGATCCTTTAACTGTTCCTCATAGGACATGATTTGCAGACGGCTCACCATCTTGGTAACTTCTCTGAACTTGCTCCAGTTTGTCTATGTCTTTTTTAAAGTGGGGTGCCCAGAACTAGACCCAGTATTCCAGATGAGGTCTGACTAAGGAAGAGTAGAGGGGATAATGACCTCACGTGATCTAGACTCTACGCTTCTCTTAATGCATCCCAGAATTGTGTTTGCCTTTTTGGCTGCTGCATCACATTGTTGACTCATGTTCAGTCTATGATCTATTAGTATACCCAAGTCTTTTTCACATGTGCTGCTGCTTAGCCCAATTCCTCCCATCTGTATGTGCTTTCTTCATTTTTCTTGCCCAGATGTAGGACTTTCCATTTTTCCTTGTTAAATACCATTCTGTTAGTCGCCGACCACTGTTAGAGCTTGTCTAGATCTTTTTGAATCCTCTCTCTTCCCTAGTGTTAGCTATCCCTGGTAGCTTTGTGTCATCAGCAAAGTTGATCAGTTCCCCATCAATTCCCTCCTCCAGATCATTTATAACAATGTTGACCAACACTGGGCCTAGGACAGAGCCTTGTGGTACCCCACTTGATACATTCTTCCACTTGGTTGTGCAGCCATTTATGACCCCTCTTTGAGTATCATCACTCAGCCAGTTGTGAATCCACCTAACAGTTGCCTTGTCAATCCCATACTTAGTCATTTTTTCAATAAGTATGGTATGAGATACTTTGTCAGATGCTTTACTAAGGTCAAGAAAAACTATATCCACCGCATTTGTCAGATCAACCCAGTCGGTGATTCTGTCATACAAGGAAATTAGATTAGTCTGGCATGACTTGCTTGATAGAAACCATGCTGGCTCTGGTCAATTACTCCATTCTCATCCAAGAACTTGCATACACGCTGTTTAATAACTTTTTCAAAGATCTTTCCCGGTATAGAAGTCAGGCTCACAGGCCTGTAGTTTCCTGGATCCACCTGCTTCCCTTTTTTGAAGATAGGGACAACATTTGCCCTTTTCCAATCTTCTGGGACTTCTCCTGTTCTCCAGGAATTTTCACAGATTATGGCGAGTGGTTCAGTAATTACCTCTACTGCTTCCTTTAGTATCCTAGGAAGTAATTCATCTGGACCTTGAGACTGGACTTCATGTAAGTTAGTTAAGTGTTCCCTCACCATCCATCTGCTTACTGATAGCCTGCATTCTTTTAATCCCCCAATAGCACAGGGAAGATCAGTTGATTTTCCATCTACTTTCTGAGAGAAAACAGATACAAAATAGAAATTTTGTTCCACTCCCGCGTACCAGCGACATCCCCCAGCAGCCCCCCGCGTACCTGTGACACCCCCAAGCCGCCCCCCCCCACATATCAGTGACACCCCAGCTGGCCCCCCGCATACCAGTGACACCCCCCCCCCCCGCGTACCAGTGACACCCCCCCCAGCGGGCCCCCCGTGTACCTCTTTCTACATCAGATGGCCAAGCTCTCAGAGAAGCCCAACATAGTGATCATGGGAGATTTTACCCACCAGACATTTGTTGGGAATCTCTCAGGTAAAAGTAATGGATCCAACAGATTCTTATCCGCTCTTGGTGACAACTTTATCTTCCAAAAGGTCGAAGAGGAAACAAAGGGATCTGCTATCTTGGACCTAATTCTTACCAACAGGGAGGGAATGGTTGAGGAAGTAAGGGTGGCTGGGACCTTAGGAGGCAGTGATCATGATATCCTTGGATGTTGGATAACAAGGGGAGGAAGATCTGAGAAGACTCAGACCTCAAGGATGGATTTCAGAAAGGCAGATTTCAATGAACTCAGAAGGAGGAAGAATCCAATGGCTGGATGTTCTTAAGGACAGAAATGTCCAAGAAGGTTGGGAAATATTGTGAAATGAGATTCTCAGAGCACAATCGTTACCAATCCCTAAAAGAAGGAAGAATGGGAAGCATTTAAAGAGACCCGGATGGATGAACACAGAACTTGTACATGTTATAGAGGAAGAAAAATATGTTTATCAAATGGAAAGAGGGGGAATATCTAAAGAAGAATATAATGGGGTCTGCAGAAACTGTAGGGCAAGTGTCAGAAAAGCTAAAGCTGATAATGAATTGAGGCTTGTAACAGAGGCCAAAAGCAATAAAAAAGGATTTGGGGGTCAAAAGCAAAAGAAAAGTCAAAGATGCTATTGGATGCTTACAAGATGAAAATGGGGAATTGGTTAAGAATGATGTTGGGAAGGCCAAAGTTTTAAATTCCTATTTTGTATCTGTTTTCTCTCAGAAAGTAGATGGAACATCAACTGATCTTCCCTGTGCTATTGGGGGAATAAAAGAATGCAGGCTATCTATAAGCAGAGAGATGGTGAGGGAACACTTAGCTAACTTACATGAATTCAAGTCTCAAGGTCCAGATAAATTACATCCTAGGATACTAAAGGGAGCAGCAGAGGTAATTGCTGAACCACTCGCCATATGATCTGTGAAAATTCCTGGAGAACAGGAGGAGTCCCAGAAGATTGGGAAATGTTGTCCCTATCTTTAAAAAAAGGGAAGCAAGTGGATCCAGGAAACTACAGGCCTGTGAGCCTGACTTCTATACCAGGAAAGATCTTTGAACAAATTATTAAACATCATGTATGCAAGTACTTGGATGAGAATGGAGTAATTAACCAGAGCCAGCATGGGTTTGTAACAAACAAGGCATGCTAGACTAATCTAATTTCCTTTTATGACAGAATCACCGACTGGGTTGATCTGGGAAATGCGGTGGATATAGTATATCTTGACCTTAGTAAAGCATTTGACAAAGTATCTCATACCATATTTATTGAAAAAATGACCAACTATGGGATTGACAAGGCAACTGTTAGGGGGATTCACAAGTGGCTGAGTGATCGTACTCAAAGAGTGGTCATAAATGGCTGCACATCCAAGTGGAAGAATGTATCAAGTGGGGACCACAAGGCTCTTTCCTAGGCCCAGTGGTGTACAACATTTTTATAAATGACCTGGAGGAGGGAATTGATGGGGAACTGATCAACTTTGCTGATGACACAAAGCTAGCAGGGATAGCTAACACTAGAGAAGAGAGGAAGAGGATTCAAAAAGATCTAGAAAAGCTTGGACAGTGGGCGGGGACTAACAGAATGGTATTTAACAAGGAGAAATGCAAAGTCCTACATCTGGGCAGGAAAAATGAAAAAAGGAAAAATACAGAATGGGAGGAAGTGGGCTAAGGAGCACATGTGAAAAAGTCTTGGGTATACTAATAGATCATAGACTGAACATGCGTCAACAATGTGATGCAGCAGCCAAAAAGGCAAACACAATTCTGGGATGTATAAAGAGAAGCATAGAGTCTAGATCACATGAGATGATTATCCCCTCTACTCTTCCTTAGTCAGACCTCATCTGGAATACTGTGTCTAGTTCTGGGCACCCACTCTAAAAAAGACATAGACAAACTGGAGCAAGTTCAGTGAAGAGTTACCAAGATGGTGAGCGGTCTGCAAATCATGTCCTATGAGGAACGGTTAAAGGATCTGGGAATGTTTAGCAGAAGAGAAGGCTGAGAAGAGACTTAATAGCTGTCTACAAATATCTGAAGGGCTGTCACAGTGCAGAGGGATCAGCCCTATTCTCATCTGCACAAGGAAAGACTAGAAGCAATGGGATGAAACTGAAAGGGAGGAGACACAGATTAGATATTAGACAGTGAGGGGATCAATGAATGGAACAGGTTGCCACGGGCGGTGGGGAGGTCTCCTTCAATGGAAGTGTTCAAACAAAGGCCGGACAAATATCTGTCTGGGATGATTTAGTGATCCTGCACTGAGCAGGGGGTTGGCCAGATGACCCCGGAGGACCAGATGATCCTGGAGGTTCCTTCTAACTCTACCATTCTATGATTCTATGACCACCAGAGAATGGGACAGCAAACCACTGCCCACCAGGGAAGGGAGACTGCATAGCAGAAAACCCACTAGCAAGGACTAGGATATCAAACCACTAGACACTAGGGAATGGGCAACCAAACCACTTGACATCACAATGTGGGACATCAAACTAGTTGACACCCGAAGCTGTGGAACTAAACCACTAGACACCAGGGAGTGGGGGACTTACCCATTGTATGTCAGGAATTAAGAAATCAAAGCAGTGTATACCAGACACCGGGGCAGTAAACCACTAGATACCAGGGGCTATGATGCTAAACAAGTGAACATCAGAGACTGGGATGTCACACGTCTGGACACCGGGAAACAGGGCACTAACCTTCTGGACACCGGGAAACAGGGCACTGACCTTCTGGACACCGGGAAACAGGGCACTGACCTTCTGGACACCGGGAAACAGGGCACTGACCTTCTGGACACCGGGAAACAGGGCACTGACCTTCTGGACACCGGGAAACAGGGCACTGACCTTCTGGACACCGGGAAACAGGGCACTGACCTTCTGGACACCGGGAAACAGGGCACTGACCTTCTGGACACCGGGAAACAGGGCACTGACCTTCTGGACACCGGGAAACAGGGCACTGACCTTCTGGACACCGGGAAACAGGGCACTGACCTTCTGGACACCGGGAAACAGGGCACTGACCTTCTGGACACCGGGAAACAGGGCACTGACCTTCTGGACACCAGGAAACAGGGCACTGACCTTCTGTAACCAGTTAATAGGGAGCTAACCTTCTGGACACCAGGAGCCTTGCAACAAAATCATTGCACAACAGGAATTAGGACATCAAACCACTGGACATCATGGAGTGGGGCACTAAACCACTTGACACAGAGAGCTGTGGAACTAAACCACTAGCCACCAGGGACTGGGGCACTAACCCATCGTCCTGTACATCAGTGACTAAGACATTAAAGCAGTGTGTACCAGAAACTGGGGCAATAAATCACTAGCCACCAAGAGCTATTATACTAAACCAGTGGACATTGTGATAAAGACCCAAAAAGGACAGGGCCATCAGAGGGCCCGTGAGACCGCCTGCCCTACGGAAGGCCCGTGAGACCGCCTGCCCTACGGAGGGCCCGTGAGACCGCCTGCCCTACGGAGGGCCCGTGAGACCGCCTGCCCTACGGAGGGCCCGTGAGACCGCCTGCCCTACGGAGGGCCCGTGAGACCGCCTGCCCTACGGATGGCCCGTGAGACCGCCTGCCCTACGGAGGGCCCGTGAGACAGCCTGCCCTACGGAGGGCCCGTGAGACCGCCTGCCCTACGGAGGGCCCGTGAGACCGCCTGCCCTACGGAGGGCCCGTGAGACCGCCTGCCCTACGGATGGCCCGTGAGACCGCCTGCCCTACGGAGGGCCCGTGAGACCGCCTGCCCTACGGAGGGCCCGTGAGACCGCCTGCCCTACGGAGGGCCCGTGAGACCGCCTGCCCTACGGAGGGCCCGTGAGACCGCCTGCCCTACGGATGGCCCGTGAGACCCTCTGCCCTACGGATGGCCCGTGAGACCCTCTGCCCTACGGATGGCCCGTGAGACCCTCTGCCCTACGGATGGTGCGTTAGTCAGGGATTCTCCCCTTGCGTTCTATAAGATCCCGGCTGCAGATGAAATGTTCTTCTCTCAGACAATAAGACTATTTAAGGCTGAGAAGTGAGCGATCCAAGAAAGCAGATTAATTACTTAGATGAAGAGTCAATCCCGCTGCAAAGAAGACTGAGTACTGAGCGCCCCCTAGTGTTAGCCACTACAACTACATGTAATCAGAAACGACAGATGTAGCAGAACTGAATTGGTGTGCTAATGCTTAAAGGCTTTGTTTGTGCAATGTAACACCAGATAATGTAGCAGATGTGACCCGCAGTCCTATGTAACCCCACAGATAATGTAGTAGATGTGACCCGCAGTCCTATGTAACCCCACAGATAATGTAGTAGATGTGACCCGCAGTCCTATGTAACCCCACAGATAATGTAGTAGATGTGACCCGCAGTCCTATGTAACCCCACAGATAATGTAGTAGATGTGACCCGCAGTCCTATGTAACCCCACAGATAATGTAGTAGATGTGACCCGCAGTCCTATGTAACCCCACAGATAATGTAGTAGATGTGACCCGCAGTCCTATGTAACCCCACAGATAATGTAGTAGATGTGACCCGCAGTCCTATGTAACCCCACAGATAATGTAGTAGATGTGACCCGCAGTCCTATGTAACCCCACAGATAATGTAGTAGTGACCCGCAGTCCTATGTAACCCCGCAGATAATGTAGTAGATGTGACCCGCAGTCCTATGTAACCCCGCAGATAATGTAGTAGATGTGACCCGCAGTCCTATGTAACCCCGCAGATAATGTAGTAGATGTGACCCGCAGTCCTATGTAACCCCGCAGATAATGTAGTAGATGTGACCCGCAGTCCTATGTAACCCCGCAGATAATGTAGTAGATGTGACCCGCAGTCCTATGTAACCCCGCAGATAATGTAGTAGATGTGACCCGCAGTCCTATGTAACCCCGCAGATAATGTAGTAGTGACCCGCAGTCCTATGTAACCCCGCAGATAATGTAGTAGTGACCCGCAGTCCTATGTAACCCCGCAGATAATGTAGTAGATGTGACCCGCAGTCCTATGTAACCCCGCAGATAATGTAGTAGATGTGACCCGCAGTCCTATGTAACCCCACAGATAATGTAGTAGATGTGACCCGCAGTCCTATGTAACCCCACAGATAATGTAGTAGATGTGACCCGCAGTCCTATGTAACCCCACAGATAATGTAGTAGATGTGACCCGCAGTCCTATGTAACCCCACAGATAATGTAGTAGAAGTGACTCCACAGATAATGTAGTAGATGTGACCCGCAGTCCTATGTAACCCCGCAGATAATGTAGTAGATGTGACCCGCAGTCCTATGTAACCCCACAGATAATGTAGTAGATGTGACCGGCAGTCCCATGTAACCCCACAGATAACACTGTGATAACTGGGTACAGGTAATGTAGTAGCTGTCATCTGCAGTCCTATGTAACCCCACAGATAACACAGTGTGTAGATGACCTACCTGCTGCCGCTTCTGACCAGCTCTGCACTAGTGATGCACCGACCCTGTAGCGGAGTCCTCTTCAGGAGCGCCTGGCACTTGCTGGACCTTCTTAGCCATCCTGACTCCTTCTTCACAGCAGTTGATCCTTTCTCCTTGAAGTTCTTGAGAATCTGATAACTGGGCCACTTTGTGGCGACCTTACAAGCCGCAGTGTCCTCGCCTGTGGGGCCCGTTTGGTGTGAAGCACGTGTCTCCTTGGAGGTAACCCTGGTTATCAGAAGACGACAATGGGTTACCAGCATGGGTGATATCAGCTGCCTCGTCCTCGTTAACACTTTACACTGAGCTAACGAGAAGATCACAAACGATGTTAGCGGGTCGTTTTGGGGCTGAAATTCAGGTTTTGTGACTTTGTTAATTTTCCTGTCGACTTTCCAATCTCTTACAATCATCCGATCTCTTCCAGAGTTACTGCAGATTGTCACTAAGAAAGAAGCAGAAAACTGTGAAAAACAGAATTTGTGTCAATCTCAACACTTTTGGCAACACTTGTATAGCCTCGCTGACCCAACCATTCTGTTTTCCCATTTTGGGACGGGGGCTGCATTCAGACGAACGTATATCGGCTCAGTTTTCACGCCGAGGCGATATACGGTGTCCTCGGGGAAAGGCGGGATGGGGCGGGGCTAAGTGGTGCAAATTAGCCCCGCCCCCGTTCCGCCTCTCCCCATTGCAAATAGTGCAGAGGGGCGGAGAGGAAGCAGAGAGGGGGAGGGAGCTCAGTTCCTGCTCCTGGCTCTTCCATCTTACCCCCCCCCAGATGAGGACGATGTATATCGGCTCGGCGTGAAAACCGAGCCGATATACGTTCGTGGGAATGCAGCCTCAAAGGGGTATTTTTACGTTGGCCCCTTCATGGCAAACATGGGAATACCCCTCTATATGCTGGGAGTGGGTCCCACTATACCACTTTCATAGCTCCTATTTACCTCTATTAGAATAGCTTTTTCCGCCTTCCTGGTCGCTGCATTCAGCTGTTGCGAGGATGATCGGGCTCAGAGTCCAAGGCAGGTCCCAGAGGTGGGATCCGCATGTGCCAGACTCTGGATATGCCCTAACAGTCCTGGATGAGAACGGTGCTTTAAAGAGGTTTGTCCAGGGTAAGAAAAAAAAGGGTCTGCTGTACTTTGCAGAAACAGCACCACACCTGTCCATAGGCCATGCCTGGTATTACAGTTCTGCTCCATTCACTCGGAGGCGGATGAGATGCAATACCAGACAGTCCATGGACTGATGTGGCACTGTTCTGGAAAAAGGAGCAGACCCCTTTCTCCTCGTGGAGAGGATCACAAAGGTGTAAGGGGGGGGGGGGGGGGGGTCAGTCTTAGGAGCCATGCAAGGCTTCCTGGGAAAAAGCTATGCAAATGAGTGATGGGATAACACCTACTCAGCCCAATGTATTGAAAGGTAGCTTCCCTGAGTCAATATCTAACCTTGGTAACCAATCAGTACTGAGAGCGGTAGCCCCTCCCTTTATCAAAGGCCTTAGATGCCACAGTTGCTGTTGACCACAGAAACTAAGGGGTTAAACATCCCGTCTCATCTGCTAGGTGTGTCAGGAGGTTGAGGACAGACGCAGGGTGCGGGCCTTCATTCCACAGGCGGTATTCACAAAGTGATGCCGCTGTACCAAGTCCTGCAGCCGCGCTGAACGCGGGTAAATAGGCAATTATGTTGGAGATCAGTGGCGTTGTGTGGAGCCGGTGCTCGCAGCGCCGCCATCAGCTTTGATTTGATGTGTAATGAGGCGGCGACTGGCAGTAATTGGCGTTTGGGATAAATCTGGCAATACTGGAAACGCACTAATGGGAACGGTCGAGGATCTAAAGCGAGAACTAATTAGACTGCTCAAACGGAATGGGACATCAAAGGGGAAAGACACACAAGAGTCGCCAGTTCACACGGTAGTAACGACCCATCGAGTCGGAGCGGGCCACACGGCGTCGGAGCGGGGCACACGGCCTCGGAGCAGGGGCACACGGCGTCGGAGCATGGGCACACGGCCTCGGAGCATGGGCACACGGCCTCGGAGCATGGGCACACGGCCTCGGAGCATGGGCACAAGGCCTCGGAGCGGGGCCAGCACTTAAGTATCAAGGTTTATGGGAAAAAAAGCAGCAGGGCCGCCAAGGATCCGGGGACCGACCCAGAAATCGCCAACAGTCCGGAGAGAATGGAATGGCAGGTTCACATATAGCGTGCGGCGGCGATCACACCGGACCGACCTCAAGTTAGGAGGAGCATTCCAGTTCTAGGGTCTGTTTTTTCATCATGTGTCCAGATTAGCTGGCGCACTGCCATGTGCGCAGCCTTGGTCATCCCTGCCACCCACCTGGAGAAGGACTTTCCCATCATCAGGTCTCCATGCAGGACGGTGTCCACACATCCCATGGCCAGGCAGGCAATCTTCTCCACCATCCATGGACGGTCCTCCATAACAACTTGCTCCACTAATGCCGTCTAATCAGACCGGCCGCTGTGTGGACGAGGCTCCTTTGGTTCGTTCTCACACGATATTCGACCTTCCTGGTATTACCGCACTTTTTCACATCCGTCGCTCCACTGATGATTCGTATTGATAGATTACACGCGATCCTTGGAATGGGAATGTCGCCGTTTCAAGTATGGAAACCGCTTCTAACTTCAGCCGCTATCAGGCAGAGTCTGTGCGCTGGACGCTGCGGCCATCCATCTCGCTCATCCCCAAAGAACGCCCGCCTCCTCTAAAAGGTGTCCCATGTTTCTATCTGCTCCTTTTCCCCAAGAAGAACATTAGAAGACCTTGGACCTTGAATGTCCTCCTACAGCAGCTCTAATGCGCCCTTCACATCCGGGGATCGTACTGAAGACATCGCAGCTCTTCAAGGTAACTAGGACCCATCCCGAGAACACTGCACAGAAATCAAGGACTGTACTAAGGACATGGGTAACCTCTGGAGAAACCAGGAGCCATACTAAGGATATGAGGTCCATACTAAGGAGATGGGAAATCTCAGAGGACAACAAGGACTGTAACTGAGGTCTCATGGACCATAAAGTTATAGATAACACCCAAAACCGTGACCGCACTAACAACATAGGGACTCTACGGGGAAAACTGGGACTGTACTGAGAACACAGGGACTCTACAAAGAAAGTAAGGACCCTACCTGGGACTCATGGATCATACTAAGGATATGGAAAATCTCAAAGCAAAACAGGGAGAGTGCTAAGAACGTGGGGACTCAGCAAGGAAAACAGGGACTGTACTGAGAACTTATGGGCAATAATAAGGATATGGGAAACTTCAGAGCCAAATAGAGACTGTACTTAGACCGCGGGGACTTTACAAGGAAACAGGGACCGTACTGAGGACTCATGGACCGTACTAAGAACACAGTTAATCTCCAAGGAAAACAAATCCTACTGAGAACATGCAGCCTATACATAAGAGGGACTAAGGAAAATGGGGACTTTACTGAGAACTCAGTACCATACTAAGGATATGAGAAATCTCAAGATGATTAGTGACTGTACTGAGAACATGGGGAAAACAGGGACTGTACTGAGAACATGGGGAAAACAGGGACTGTACTGAGAACATGGGGAAAACAGGGACTGTACTGAGGACTCATGGACCATACTAAAGACAGGAGTAATCTCCAAAGAAAACAGGGATCATACTGAGAACATAGGGGCTCTACAAAAAGGAAAACGTGGACCATATTAAGGACACGCAACATTTCTGAAGAATATAGGTACAAACAGTAGAGGGACGGCACCGAGGCGGCGGCCACAAGCGAGAGAGGGACGGCACCGAGGCGGCGGCCACAAGCGAGAGAGGGACGGCACCGAGGCGGCGGCCACAAGCGAGAGAGGGACGGCACCGAGGCGGCGGCCACAAGCGAGAGAGGGACGGCACCGAGGCGGCGGCCACAAGCGAGAGAGGGACGGCACCGAGGCGGCGGCCACAAGCGAGAGAGGGACGGCACCGAGCCGGCGGCCACAAGCGAGAGAGGGACGGCACCGAGCCGGCGGCCACAAGCGAGAGAGGGACGGCACCGAGCCGGCGGCCACAAGCGAGAGAGGGACGGCACCGAGCCGGCGGCCACAAGCGAGAGAGGGACGGCACCGAGCCGGCGGCCACAAGCGAGAGAGGGACGGCACCGAGCCGGCGGCCACAAGCGAGAGAGGGACGGCACCGAGCCGGCGGCCACAAGCGAGAGAGGGACGGCACCGAGCCGGCGGCCACAAGCGAGAGAGGGACGGCACCGAGCCGGCGGCCACAAGCGAGAGAGGGACGGCACCGAGCCGGCGGCCACAAGCGAGAGAGGGACGGCACCGAGCCGGCGGCCACAAGCGAGAGAGGGACGGCACCGAGCCGGCGGCCACAAGCGAGAGAGGGACGGCACCGAGCCGGCGGCCACAAGCGAGAGAGGGACGGCACCGAGCCGGCGGCCACAAGCGAGAGAGGGACGGCACCGAGCCGGCGGCCACAAGCGAGAGAGGGACGGCACCGAGACGGCGGCCACAAGCGAGAGAGGGACGGCACCGAGACGGAGGCCACAAGCGAGAGAGGGACGGCACCGAGCCGGCGGCCACAAGTAACAGAGGGACGGCACCGAGCCGGCGGCCACAAGTAACAGAGGGACGGCACCGAGCCGGCGGCCACAAGCAAGAGAGGGACGGCACCGAGCCGGCGGCCACAAGCAAGAGAGGGACGGCACCGAGACGGAGGCCACAAGTAACAGAGGGACGGCACCGAGACGGCGGCCACAAGTAACAGAGGGACGGCACCGAGACGGCGGCCACAAGTAACAGAGGGACGGCACCGAGACGGCGGCCACAAGTAAGAGAGGGACGGCACCGAGACGGAGGCCACAAGTAAGAGAGGGACGGCACCGAGACGACGGCTACAAGTAATAGAGGGACGGCACCGAGATGACGGCCACAAGTAAGAGAGGGACCGCACCGAGGTGGCGGCTACAAGTAATAGAGGGACCGCACCGAGATGACGGCTACAAGTAATAGAGGGACGGCACCGAGATGACGGCCACAAGTAATACAGGGACGGCACCGAGATGACGGCCACAAGTAATACAGGGACCGCACCGAGACGGCTACAAGTAATAGAGGGACGGCACCGAGATGACGGCTACAAGTAATAGAGGGACCGCACCGATCATTGGTCCTCTCACAAGGAATACGGGAACCAAATGAATAAGGGGAAATACAAACCATCCTGAGAGCCCCGGGAGTCTGAAGAAACAGAGAATTGTGGCCCCAGATCATCATATGAGGCGTCACTAACCAGAACTGGTCTCCCCCCACAGATGAGGACTCTATGGAGCAGCCCCAACGGCAAGCCTTAAACCACAGTAACATTAAAAGGGAACTCCAGCCATTCTGTAAGGCTGATGAGTAACAGTGGCATATTGGGGGCAGTGACCCTATAATTGGGCACCATTCGCTTCTCCCCCGAGGGTTGTTGCTGCCCCCTGAATGAGTCCAGGTCAGCCATAGACACGTCGCACTGTGGAGGATCTGATGTCCATGTTCAGCTGTGAACCCACAACCACAATCTGCAGGGGGAGGAGCATGACACAGAATCAAGCCCCACCCCCTTAGACCCGACACCTAACATAACAGTACATCTGTGACCGTGCCTCATTGCGTCTCCATATTGCTCTACATTTTCCCCGAAACGTTCCTTTCAGCTCCCTCACCTCTCAGTGCTGCCCCCTGCTGATTTAATGTAAGTACACACTGAGGCTTGATGACATCACTGGTAGTGTACCTATCCACAGCGGAGGTCCACCCCTTAGCCAACCTGCCTATGTATAGCCTCCAATGTAAGGTCATCCGATGCATCTTAGATCATCTTGTAGCCACGCCCATTTTGCGCACCTTACTAACTCTCACCTGATGTATATTTATAGTCCAAGACAAATCCCCACCCCCCCCCCTTCTCCCCCGTTGCCCACCATCTAATGCAAGATGTGATCCATCTAGAACAGAGTCTATTGTGGAGGTCTTAAGGAGTCTCATAAGAACAGACAAGATGACGACCAGCATAATGTAATAAAATACACATTTATTGGGGGCGGAGCCTCAGTAGTCGGCTCCAATAATCTTTGTACAACTGCAAAAAGGAAGAAAATATCCAAAATGTCAACCAAAAATAAACTCTAAATAATCTGTTAGGAAAACTCCAGCGTGGACTTTGGACGATCCCAACCAGCTCAGCCAGGACTGTCGAGAGGTCCAGACCGCTGAACTTCTTGTGAAGACTCCAATCAATCCCTTCAGGCCTGAGGTCCCTAAAGCAATGTCCGCAGGGACGGCCGTAAACTGGGCGGGACGACACAAACGATACGTAGACATCTCTCCCCAAGGCCAGGACTCGATCCAGACCAACCGACACGAGACTTGGGTTGGACCTTCACACCTTCTTGAGGGTCTCCCCTCGTTCTCCAGGAGGTCTAGGCTGTTTTCTTCCGACTGCCGCCGCACCTCTGCCTGGCCCCGATTTCGTCCTTTTTGGCCCCTTAGACTCCATTTTAAGGTCTTGGATCCACATGGAGTCATAGTCGCCCGGCGCTTGGTACCCAGGCTCGGTGGTATCTAAGGGGTCCTTACTGAGGAGGACGCAGATGGTGGGACTGTTCCTCTTCACCGTCAGGGGATCTAAGCCCACCTCGGGAACAATGGCTTCCCAGATCTCTTCCGTCTGTCTGTAGCAGATCTTGGTGATTTGGTGGAGGTCCTTCACCCTCCGTTTCATGATCTCCACACAGGTGATGGTCTTGCTGAGGGCTTTCCCGGAGCCGCTGAACAAGATCTGCCGCACGTTTTTGCTCTCCATCTTTCCTATAGCGAAGCCCATCAGGTTTCGGATCTTACTGCCATCTTTTACTTTCATCTCAATAATATCTGGGGGAAGGGCAGCAAACGGCGTCTCTGAGGGCCCCTCCTCCACCCGGACCTTCTTGTAGTTCTCCATCATCGGGTCCTGAAGCCCTAGAGAGAACAGATGAATGGGGTGAAAAGAGGAGAAAAGAGGTAACAGAACAAGTCAGAGGCAACTAGACCTCATTGTGAGGGCGCAGCGGCGCGGGAGAAAACAGGGTGGGGGCGCAGAGGCGGGAGGATGGGGGAGCCGGAGGGGTCTAAGGATGGTGGGGGCACGCAGAGGCGGGAGGACCGTGGGAGAGCGCAGGTGGCGCGGGGACCGTGGGGGAGCGCAGGTGGCGCGGGGACCGTGGGGGAGCGGGGACCGTGGGGGAGCGCAGGGGGCGCGGGGACCGTGGGGGAGCGCAGGGGCGCGGGGACCGTGGGGGAGCGCAGGGGGCGCGGGGACCGTGGGGGAGCGCAGGGGGCGCGGGGACCGTGGGGGAGCGCAGGGGGCGCGGGGACCGTGGGGGAGCGCAGGGGGCGCGGGGACCGTGGGGGAGCGCAGGGGGCGCGGGGACCGTGGGGGAGCGCAGGGGGCGCGGGGACCGTGGGGGAGCGCAGGGGGCGCGGGGACCGTGGGGGAGCGCGGGGGCGCGGGGACCGTGGGGGAGCGCGGGGGCGCGGGAACCGTGGGGGGGCGCGGGGGGGCGTGGGGACCGTGGGGGAGCGCAGGGGCGCGAGGACCGTGGGGGAGCGCAGGGGCGCGAGGACCGTGGGGGAGCGCGGGGGCGCGGGGACCGTGGGGGAGCGCAGGGACCGTGGGGGAGCGCAGGGGCACGGGGAGCGCAGGGGCACGGGAACCGTGGGGGGGCGCGGGGACCGTGGGGGGGCGCGGGGACCATGGGGGAGCGCAGGGGGCGCGGGGACCGTGGGGGAGCGCAGGGGGCGCGGGGACCGTGGGGGAGCGCAGAGCCGGGGGGACGGCGCAGAGGCGGTGGGACGGGGGAGCGCAGAGGTGTAAGGATGGTGAGGTGTCAGGACCGTGCGCTGTGAGGATGGGCAGCGGTTTGTATCTGCGGGCCTCAGCAGGTGATAACGGTGACAGGGAGGCCCGCAGGAGGGCGCTGTGGGGTCACGGTCCGCCCTCATGCCGCCATGTGTCACTCCGACCGGGGGCGGCAGTTAGCTATCATTATCACCCGCTTATACTACCCCCACCGTTACCATAGTGACAGGGGGTGCCGGGGAGTCACTGACATCACCTGCACCCGGCCACTCACCTCAACTGTCGCTCGCACGCCTCTCCTCACTGCGCCGCCATATTGCGCTAACATCGGGTGGGCGGGGCCAAAACGTCACCTCTTCCAGGCAGAGCGGCTCTATTGAGTGCGTTCCAGCGTGACCCGCCTACGTCATCTGCGGGCGCGCCGAAGACTGCTGCCACCTGCCGGGCAACGACGGAACTAAAGGTACGGATCCCGGCTCTTGTAATAAACACTGGCGGTGCCAAAGATCCCGGGATTAACCCGCTCGCTGCTGCACATGCCCAGGCAGCTTTCTATCAACCCTTTCCCTGCTCGCCGTCCTGTCATTAACCCTTCCCCTGCTGCATACTACCCATTATTCGTTCATTACACCTCTGCTGCACATCACTTTTAACCCCTTCCCTGCTGTACATTTAATCAATATCCGCTTATCAACACCCCCTATGGAGGAGTGCGGCGAGGCGCGTTGGATCTCACTGCCGGCTTGGAAGGGGTTAACCGCGTCTGGTCTTCCTCCCTCTGCTCCCCTTCAGGTCCGATCAGCCGGTAGCCCCGCCCCCAGCGCCGATGGACGTGTAGCTGTGCAGCTTGTACAGCCCGTATGGAGACGGACGCGAATATAATGTCTACCCTGAGTGCCGCGTGTGATCAGTGCTGGAGGAGCGACCACCACGGACCGCGCCGCCTGAGTGAGGAAGGGGTTAACGACTAACGGGGAGATTATCATTCAAAAGTCATTCCAACTAACGGAGTTGAGCGATCAGCGCCCCGCGAGACAAAAACATCGTTTACTATCCGGTCACTGCTCGTTATTGCGGCTCGCAGTCAGCAAAAAAACCATTGCTGGCCCGCGGGCGCCCCGCTGCGTGGAAACACTCCTCATGGCACATCAAAGGGGGCGACGAGGCGGCAGGGATGGCTGTCTGTGTACGCCCTCCGGACCAGCGCCGGTGACCTCAGCGCTCTGCTGTCGGTTAGAGCTGTGGTTCTCAGCCGTTTTCAGCCCAGCGCCCCCTTTAGCTATTCGGATGGGGAGGGGCAATAATGCCATCCTTATCAGCATTCTATAGAAACGTCTGACTAATAATACTGTTTGCCACAGTCAGTCTGTCAGTAATGGCCGCCTCGGGTCTGATGAGCGGACGCCAGCTTCCCAATATCTGGTTCTATCTTCGCCCTCCGCAGGCTCAGGTTTCCCCTTACACGTATCTGAAGTTGGTTTTACACTTTTGTCAGGAGCTGCTGAACCGCACTGAAGCCCCTCTCCACTAAGTACAGAGATGGAAAATAGAGATGAGCGAGCGTACTCGGATAAGCACTACTCGCTCGAGTAATTTGCTTTATCCGAGTATCGCTGTGCTCGGGGCTGAAGATTCGGGTGCCGCTGCGGCTGACAGGTGAGTCGCAGCGGGGAGCAGGGGAGAGCGGGCGGGAGAGAGGGAGAGAAAGATCTCCCCTCCGTTCCTCCCCGCTCTCCCCTGCAGCTCCCCGCTCCGTGCCGGCACCCGAATCTTTAGCCCCAAGCACAGCGATACTCAGATAAAGCAAATTACTCGAGCGAGTAGTGCTTATCCGAGTACGCTCGCTCATCTCTAATAGAAAAGGTAACCGGAGCAACTGAACCTCCTGCCACAGGACAGGGTGGGGATTCCTCACTTTCACCCAAAAAGCATTCATAGCCACATTGTTGGGACAGTTCTTGGGCTTCACCATCGTGATTCAAGTCGATCAGCTACTCTGGTAAGCTGGGATGTAATTCTGCGTCTGCTGAAGATGGATGGAGTGCCCAGGTTGTACCCCTAGGAACCATAGAACATGAAACTCAGTTTGCATGTCTTCTTTGGCTTGTTTGAGGTCTGAGTCTACATCTGAGTCGGCATCTTGAGGTTTGTCTCTGTCATCTCGTGTGCGATTTCTTGAAGCCTCAGAATCTGACCGAGCTCGCGGCCGCTCAGGTTAGCGGTGTGAAGGTCCAGTTTGGCAATGATGGAAGAGATTCTACCTTCAGCCTTAATGACCTTCACTTTGTCTCCCTGTAGGTTTGTGTTGACCTTGATGAGATCGGCAACATCAAGACGCCGTAGTTAGATGCATCACAAAGGCTTGGGTCAGTCGGCTGAAGAAACTCGACTACTGTGTCCAAAGGTTCCTAGAAGCGTGGTGAGCACCTTCCTCCTGACAGCCGCCCCCTATCGGTGTGTAGGAGTAGACATTCGGATTCCTCGTCATGGTCTGGAGCTTGTGGACAGACGCTCATTAGGGCGCATTAATTACAGAGCGCAGAGAAGCGTGACATCTCTCACATGAACGTTCAGGAACAAGGCGCTGCCGATGGATCACACAGCGGACGGCCATGATGCCAGGTATAGCCGATATTACAGGGGCTATATATCCGCGATATCGGCCAGCCATGGATGCCGCTCCGTCGGTCGCTCTTATATAGAGGAGCCTTTCGTGTCGGTGGTTACATCTCTGGTAAGCAGCAGTTCCTCCACTGCCTCCTCATTCCGATTAATGGAACAATCCTAACCAGCAGCGATGCTTCATTGTCTCTGACCGTTAACTCGCTCATGCGCATCAGAAATTCTGTGTTCTTTAACACATCCAGAAGCGTTACCTCCACATCAGAGGCCATCTTGTCAATTCTTCTTTAAACGGTGTCATTACTCAGAGGACTCAATGTCACCATGGCACGTGGGTCCGGCCCCAGCATAGTACGGACAATCCCTTTAACTGTGGGTAACACAAGTATCTCCCCAATAGTATGTGATTTGCCACAGTGCGCTATTAATAAGGAGCCTTTACAGGAAGCAGGGAGGCCTTCGTCAGCATTGAGAGCAGATCTTCCATTAGCTTGCCTACGGCGCTGCGGGGCTCAGACCTTACAGGAAGCAGGGAGGCCTTCGTCAGCGTTGAGCAGATCTTCCCATTAGCTTGCCTACGGCGCTGCAGGTCTCAGACCCTACAGGAAGCGGGGAGGCCTTCGTCAGCATTGAGAGCAGATCTTCCATTAGCTTGCCTACAGCGCTGCGGGGCTCAGACTCTGACTTTAAACCTTGGAAAAATGAATTAGTCATACCCACTTTGTCTGCATTTTTGCGAGGTGATCACTGAGTCTGGAAGGCTTCATCGCTCCATATGAACATGCCTTCTCACACATGAGGCACCAGGGAAGCTGTCAGTCTGTAGGAGAAGGGGAAAATCCGTATTTCAAGTGTTCATGTAAATATTGACGCGGTTTCTTCTTCTCCACTGTTTTTATAAAGTTTGCCTCATGAACGCACGGCTGATGTCACTACCATGTAATGAGGGATTACTTTTATAACTCCCTGCTTCCGCTACAGATCAACCTAACCTGCTGTATTCCATGATGCCGCTGATTGGCTGGAGCTTTCAGTTGTGTGGGTCTCTGGGAGTTGTAGTTTATCAGTGCTCTGAAAAGACACTTGTCGTCCACTAAGACTACAACTCCCAGAGACCCACAGAAGTGAGAGTCTGAAGCGGTTCCAGCCAATCAGCGGCATTATGGAATACAGCAGGTTAGGCTGTGCTGTAGGTTATCCAGCGTGATTGATCTGCAGTGGAGTCATGGGGTTATAAAAGTCATAGATTATGTGATCGGGGCGGACGGATTATCACTGACAACCGAGGCATCACTATTCATCTTTAGAAAAGTGTAGTTACTAGGCGAAAAAAAAAAAATCAGCAAAGCGAACACATCACGCCCACCCCCCCTTCTGTGCCCCCCCCCCCCCCTTCTGCTGCCCCTTTTCGTTCCCCTGCCCACTTGAGAAGTAAAAACACCCCTCAGGGGGCATTAGCGCCCATGTTGAGTACCACTAGTTTAGATGACGGTCAGCTGTGTGATTGGGACTAAGGGAAGCATCTTATTATTAAACTCTGTAACACAAACTGCTGCGCTATTGTCCTCTGTTATCACCCAGTAATCACACCAGCAGACTCGGGGCAGTTTATGTCTTTATTTGGAATTTACAGGAACGAAGTAAACAGTGATAAATAATGGCGCGGCGGCTCCAGAGGTGAACGCAGCATCCAGGGACGGGTCACGTAGGTAGAGGGGGGTATAAATATGTAATGTGTCAGCAGGGGGAGGGGACACAGAACACAGCCGGAGCTGCGGCGACATCTCAGCAGCCACTTTGTAAATCCGTCTCTTTTGCGGTATGTACACACAAGATGCAGCAGAGCCGCTCAGACACAACCCAGTCCGTGTATGCAGGATACCGCCTGTCACATGTCCCATCCTCGGCCCGCAGCGATCACCCCGGACCGTGGGGGCCGAGCGGAAAGTCACTCGTTCACAAGAATGGGTTCAATTCCCGTGCATGGCGACTGAAAAGAACTCGCACATATCGGCCGTGTGACTACGACCTCCGGTGTCCAGATCTGGAATTCTAGGCATGCGTCCTACTCCAGTCACTGCCGGAGCTGCACTACTCTGATAACTCTCAGGCTGCAGCAGCACACAGCCCTCTACAGAGATCGCTCAGGCCTGCCCTATCGTGGCCTGTGATGCCCCCTAGTGGGCGCTGCGACCCACCACAGTGCATTATAGGATCACGGCAATGTTTGCCAACAAAATTTTTGATTTCAGCATTCAAGGTGCAGCTTTGGGTGTAACTACAGCGCAGAACCTGATTTAAAGAGGGCCTGCACTTCCACCATCGGAGGGCTCTTCCAGCTGCACATGGCGCTATACAGGTCATCTGCAGCTGCCAGAATAGGCCAATGGAGCCGAAGCGCTCCGAAGGTGGAAGGCATTCTTTAGCTGAAGTATGAATACAGCTCTGGATGTGACTGGAGTATAAGACGAGATGGAACTGAGGAGCGTTACGGGATAAGCAAGGCAGACTGACACAATACTTGGTTGCACGGCCTTGTGACACCGCGCGGTGTGAGCTCTGCTATGCTACGCCACGTCAGACACTACAGCCCCACCCCCCACTGATCAGTCATTGGTGACAGTAAGAACACGCTGCAGATATCGTCCAATCAGTGCAGACAAGTGACCCCAGAGATCATCATACTAAACAAGGCTCCGCCCCCCACGGGCAGGAATCCGCGCCATTCTTGTATATACGGAGACCGGAAACTGAGCGTCATATCTGCTCCAGGAAAGACAGCAATGCGGCGGCGGCTCAAGCAGAGTCTTGCCAAAGATCAGCGGCGCCACTCAGTGGTAGGAGGGTAAAAACAGATCATAGAAGTGGCTGCGGGTTACATGTGGGCGAGAACATGGCGGCTCCGTTGACAGGTCCCCGCGGTCACTCGGCCCGAGGCTTCACCTGCTTAGCGGCTTCCAGCTGAGAGAGAATCTCATCCCACAGTACAAACTGCTTGGAGAGGAGGAGCGTCTGAGAGGCGGAGTCAAGGGGCAAATAGCAGGAGAGTTACATGGGACTGCTGGTCATATCTACTACATCATCTATCCTCATTTATCACTGTTATAGGTGGTGTTACATAGGACTGCCGGTTACATCTACTACATTACCAGTGGGGTTACATGGGACTGCCGGTCACATCTACTACATCTGTACCCGGTTATCAGGGTTATCTGTGGGGTTACATGGGACTGCAGGTCACATCTACTACATTATCTACTTCATTCGACACTGTTGACCACCAACTTCTCCTCACTATGCTTTGCTTCTTTGCCTAAAGGACACTGCTCTCTCCTGGTTCTCCTCCTACCTATCTGACCGCTCCTTTAGTGTCTTCTTTGCTGGCTCTACCTCTTGTTGTGTGGGTCGCCCCCGGCTTGGTCCTCGGCCTCCTCCCCTCCTCTGCCCCTTGCTGTTGGGGTCCCCCAGGGCTAGGTCCTCGGCCCCCTCTCCTTTTCCCCTTGCTGTGGGAGTCCCCCCGGGCTCAGTCCTCGTCCCGCTTCCCTTCCCCTTGCTGTGGGGGTCGCCCCGGCTTGGTCCTCGGCCTCCTCCCCTCCTCATCCCCTTGCTGTTGGGGTCCCAACATTGTATCCCTCATCCACAGCACCGCCCTACATTGTATCCCACATCCACAGCACCGCCCTACATTGTATCCCTCATCCACAGCACCGCACCGCCCTACATTGTATCCCTCATCCACAGCGCCGCCCTACATTGTATCCCTCATTCACAGCGCTGCTCTACATTGTATCCCTCATCCACAGCGCCGCCCTACATTGTATCCCTCATCCACAGCACTGCCCTACATTATATCCCTCATCCACAGCACAGCGCCGCCCTACATTGTATCCCTCATCCACAGCACCGCCCTACATTGTATCCCTCATCCACAGTGCAGCGCCGCCCTACATTGTATCCCTCATCCACAGCACAGCCCCGCCGTACATTGTATCCCACATCCACAGCACCGCCCTACATTGTATCCCTCATCCACAGCACCGCCCTACATTGTATCCCTCATTCACAGCACCGCCCTACATTGTATCCCTCATCCACAGCGCCGCCCTACATTGTATCCCTCATCCACAGCACCGCCCCGCCCTACATTGTATCCCTCATCCACAGCACCGCGCCGCCCTACATTGTATCCCTCATCCACAGCGCCGCCCTACATTGTATCCCTCATCCACAGCACCGCCCTACATTGTATCCCTCATCCACAGCACAGCCCCACCCTACATTGTATCCCTCACCCACAGCACAGCGCCCCCCTACATTGTATTCCTCATCCACAGCACCGCGCCGCCCTACATTGTATCCCTCATCCACAGCACCGCGCCACCCTACATTGTATCCCTCATCCACAGCACCGCCCCGCCCTACATTGTATCCCTCATCCACAGCATCGCGCCGCCCTACATTGTATCCCTCATCCACAGCACCGCCCTACATTGTATCCCTCATCCACAGCGCCGCCCTACATTGTATCCCTCATCCACAGCACCGCGCCGCCCAACATTGTATCCCTCATCCACAGCGCAGCGCCGCCCTACATTGTATCCCCCATCCATAGCACCGCCCTACATTGTATCCCTCATCCACAGCGCCGCCCTACATTGTATCCCACATCCACAGCACCGCCCAACATTGTATCCCACATCCACAGCACCGCCCAACATTGTAGCCCTCATCCAGAGCGCCGCCCAACATTGTAGCCCTCATCCACAGCGCCGCCCTACATTGTATCCCTCATCCACAGCACAGCGCCGCCCTACATTGTATCCCTCATCCACAGCACCGCGCCGCCCAACATTGTGGCCTTCATCCACAGCACCGCCCTACATTGTATCCCACATCCACAGCGTCGCCCTACATTGTATCCCACATCCACAGCACCGCCCAACATTGTAGCCCTCATCCAGAGCGCTGCCCAACATTGTAGCCCTCATCCACAGCGCCGCCCTACATTGTAGCCCTCATCCACAGCGCCGCCCTACATTGTATCCCTCATCCACAGCACCGCCCTACATTGTATCCCTCATCCACAGCACCGCGCCGCCCTACATTGTATCCCCCATCCACAGCACCGCCCTACATTGTATCCCTCATCCACAGCGCCGCCCTACATTGTATCCCTCATCCACAGCCCCGCCCTACATTGTATCCCCCATCCACAGCGCCGCCCTACATTGTATCCCTCATCCACAGCGCCGCCCTACATTGTATCCCCCATCCACAGCACCGCCCTACATTGTATCCCTCATCCACAGCGCCGCCCTACATTGTATCCCACATCCACAGCGCCGTCCTACATTGTATCCCTCATCCACAGCCCCGCCCTACATTGTATCCCTCATCCACAGCCCCGCCCTACATTGTATCCCCCATCCACAGCGCCGCCCTACATTGTATCCCTCATCCACAGCGCCGCCCTACATTGTATCCCCCATCCACAGCACCGCCCTACATTGTATCCCTCATCCACAGCGCCGCCCTACATTGTATCCCACATCCACAGCACCGCCCTACATTGTATCCCTCATCCACAGTACCGCCCTACATTGTATCCCTCATCCACAGCACAGCCCCACCCTACATTGTATCCCTCACCCACAGCACAGCGCCCCCCTACATTGTATCCCTCATCCACAGCACCGCGCCGCCCTACATTGTATCCCTCATCCACAGCACCGCGCCACCCTACATTGTATCCCTCATCCACAGCACCGCCCCGCCCTACATTGTATCCCTCATCCACAGCATCGCGCCGCCCTACATTGTATCCCTCATCCACAGCACCGCCCTACATTGTATCCCTCATCCACAGCGCCGCCCTACATTGTATCCCTCATCTACAGCGCCACCCTACATTGTATCCCTCATCCACAGCACCGCCCTACATTGTATCCCTCATCCACAGCACCGCCCTACATTGTATCCCTCATCCACAGCGCCGCCCTACATTGTATCCCACATCTACAGCGCCGCCCTACATTGTATCCCACATCCACAGCGCAGCACCGCCCTACATTGTATCCCTCATACACAGCACTGCCCCGCCCAACATTGTAGCCCTCATCCACAGCGCCACCCAACATTGTATCCCTCATACACAGCACTGCCCCGCCCAACATTGTAGCCCTCATCCACCGCGCCGCCCTACATTGTATTCCTCATCCACAGCACCGCACCGCCCAACATTGTAGCCCTCATCCACAGCACCGCGCCGCCCTACATTGTATCCCTCATCCACAGCCCGCCCAACATTGTATTCCTCATCCACAGCACCGCCCTACATTGTATCCCTCATCCACAGCACCGCGCCGCCCTACATTGTATCTCTCATCCACAGCACAGCGCCGCCCTACATTGTATCCCACATCCACAGCACCACACCGCCCTACATTGTATCCCCCATCCACAGCACCGCCCTACATTGTATTCCTCATCCACAGCACCGCACCGCCCAACATTGTATTCCTCATCCACAGCACCACCCTACATTGTATCCCTCATCCACAGCACCGCGCCGCCCAACATTGTATCCCTCATCCACAGCGCAGCGCCGCCCTACATTGTATCCCCCATCCACAGCACCGCCCTACATTGTATCCCTCATCCACAGCGCCGCCCTACATTGTATCCCACATCCACAGCACCGCCCAACATTGTATCCCACATCCACAGCACCGCCCAACATTGTAGCCCACATCCAGAGCGCCGCCCAACATTGTAGCCCTCATCCAGAGCGCCGCCCAACATTGTAGCCCTCATCCAGAGCGCCGCCCTACATTGTATCCCTCATCCACAGCACAGCGCCGCCCTACATTGTATCCCTCATCCACAGCACCGCACCGCCCAACATTGTAGCCCTCATCCACAGCACCGCCCTACATTGTATCCCACATCCACAGCGCCGCCCTACATTGTATCCCACATCCACAGCACCGCCCAACATTGTAGCCCTCATCCAGAGCGCTGCCCAACATTGTAGCCCTCATCCACAGCGCCGCCCTACATTGTAGCCCTCATCCACAGCGCCGCCCTACATTGTATCCCTCATCCACAGCACCGCCCTACATTGTATCCCTCATCCACAGCACCGCGCCGCCCTACATTGTATCCCCCATCCACAGCGCAGCACCGCCCTACATTGTATCCCTCATCCACAGCACCGCGCCGCCCTACATTGTATCCCTCATCCACAGCCCCGCCCTACATTGTATCCCCCATCCACAGCGCCGCCCTACATTGTATCCCTCATCCACAGCGCCGCCCTACATTGTATCCCCCATCCACAGCAGCGCCCTACATTGTATCCCTCATCCACAGCGCCGCCCTACATTGTATCCCACATCCACAGCACCGCCCAACATTGTAGCCCTCATCCAGAGCGCCGCCCAACATTGTATCCCACATCCACAGCACCGCGCCGCCCTACATTGTATCCCTCATCCACAGCGCAGCGCCCCCCTATATCGCCTCCCTCATCTCAATCCATCACCCAGCCCGGGCTCTCCGCTCTGTTAACAAAACCAGACTAAGCGCCCCTTTAATTCCAACTTCTCATTCCTGCCTCCAAGACTTCTCCAGAGCAGCACCGGTCCTCTGGAACGCACTACCAAAGGCTACCCGAGCAATCCAGGACTCGCAGAACTTCAGGCGTGCTCTAAAAGCGCACCTCTTCAGGGAGGCATACCGAATTCCCTAAACAAACCCCTCTGTACTCCGCCTGATAACATGCTCCCTGACCTACTGACTGCAATCCCTGCTAGCCATCATAAACCGCTCCTGCAGTCATACTGCTTCTGCCATCACACGGCTAAATGTCTGACCATTGTCTATGTGTATAGCATCCCTCACTCTCCACCTCCCCATACCGTGCACACTGCCAGCCCCTTTACCTTCTGTATCCCCCCATTACTTGTAGTATGTAAGCTCGTTGGAGCAGGACCCTCACCCCTATTGTTTCCATCAATTGATTACTATGTAACCGTGGTTCTGTAATGTTTGTACTTTTGTCTTTCTGTATCCCCCGTCTATGTAAGCGCTGCGGGATATGTTGGCGCTATACAAATAGAGATTATCTGTCCTCAGTTATCACTGTGTTATCTGTGGGGTTACATGGGACTGCAGGTCACACAGGCCCCTCCCCCACTGCATGAGATGAAGGATACCATGCTGTTGTAGTCCTCCAGCAGCTTCTTGGTCTCGGCCGTCACGATCTCACACTGGTCCTGCGGGGAAGCACATAGTGAGGACATCACACGGGGCAGACATGGACGCTGTGCAACATTAGGTATGTTCCCTGCCGTTACTGTGATGCAACTTGTAAGAGGTGGGGGGCGCTGTGCCTCTATACACCCCGCTGTCAGTATAGAGGAGGGGATGACGCTACTGGCGGAACAAATCCAAACTATATATGTTCCAATATGTGCACCATAGTGCGGTCAGAGAGTCCGAGGAGTCATGGGAAATATACAGGATGGTCTAGATGGAGGATGGGAGTGATACATTGTGTGATGGGGGATTAGATTGTGAGCTCCTGGGGTAAGGGATGATGGGAGTGATACATTATGTGTGATGGGGGGATTAGATTGTGAGCTCCTGGGGTCTGGGATGATGGGAGTGATACATTGTGTGTGATGGGGGATTAGATTGTGAGCTCCTGGGGTCATGGATGATGGGAGTGATACACTGTGTGTATTGGGGGATTAGATTGTGAGCTCCTGGGGTCAGGGATGATGGGAGTGATACATTGTGTGTGATGGGGAGATTAGATTGTGAGCTCCTGGGGTCATGGATGATGGGAGTGATACACTGTGTGTATTGGGGGATTAGATTGTGAGCTCCTGGGGTCAGGGATGATAGGAGTGATACATTGTGTGTGATGGGGAGATTAGATTGTGAGCTCCTGGGGTAAGGGATGATGGGAGTGATACATTATGTGTGATGGGGGGATTAGATTGTGAGCTCCTGGGGTCAGGGATGATGGGAGTGATACATTATGTGTGATGGGGAGATTAGATTGTGAGCTCCTGGGGTCAGGGATGATGGGAGTGATGCATTGTGTGTGATGGGGAGATTAGATTGTGAGCTCCTATGGTCAGGGATGATGGGAGTGATACACTGAGTGATGGGGAGATTAGATTGTGAGCTCCTGGGGTCAGGGATGATGAGAGTGATACATTGTGTGTGATGGGGAGATTAGATTGTGAGCTCCTGGGGTCACGGGTGATGGGAGTGATACATTGTGTGTGATGGGGAGATTAGATTGTGAGCTCCTGGGGTCAGGGATGATGGGAGTGATACACTGAGTGATGGGGAGATTAGATTGTGAGCTCCTGGGGTCAGGGATGATGAGAGTGATACATTGTGTGTGATGGGGAGATTAGATTGTGAGCTCCTGGGGTCACGGGTGATGGGAGTGATACATTGTGTGTGATGGGGAGATTAGATTGTGAGCTCCTGGGGTCACGGGTGATGGGAGTGATACATTGTATGTGATGGGGGGATTAGATTGTGAGCTCCTGGGGTCATGGATGATGGGAGTGATACATTGTGTGTGATGGGGAGATTAGATTGTGAGCTCCTGGGGTCAGGGATGATGGGAGTGATACATTGTGTGTGATGGGGGATTAGATTGTGAGCTCCTGGGATCAGGGATGATGGGTCTGATACATTGTGTGTGATGGGGGATTAGATTGTGAGCTCCTGGGGTCAGGGATGATAGGAGTGATACATTGTGTGTGATGGGGGATTAGATTGTGAGCTCCTGGGGTCAGGGATGATAGGAGTGATACATTGTGTGTGATGGGGAGATTAGATTGTGAGCTCCTGGGGTCACGGGTGATGGGAGTGATACATTGTGTGTGATGGGGAGATTAGATTGTGAGCTCCTGGGGTCAGGGATGATGGGAGTGATACATTGTGTGTGATGGGGAGATTAGATTGTGAGCTCCTGGGGTCAGGGATGATGGCAGTGATACACTGTGTGTGATGGGGAGATTAGATTGTGAGCTCCTTGGGTCGGGGATGATGGGAGGGATACATTGTGTGTGATGGGGAGATTAGATTGTGAGCTCCTGGGGTCAGGGATGATGGGAGTGATACATTGTGTGAAGGGGGGGGGGTTAGATTGTGAGCTCCTGGGGTCAGGGATGATGGGAGTGATACATGGTGTGTGATAGGGGGCATTAGATTGTGAGCTCCTGGGGTCAGGGATGATGGGAGTGATACATTGTGTGATGGGGTGATTAGATTGTGAGCTCCTGGGGTCAGGGATGATGGGAGTGATACATTGTGTGTGAATGGGAGATTAGATTGTGAGCTCCTGGGGTCAGGGATGATGGGAGTGATACAATGTGTGATGGGGGGATTAGATTGTGAGCTCCTGGGGTCAGGGATGATGGGAGTGATACATTGTATGTGATGGGGGATTAGATTGTAAGCTCCTGGGGTCAGGGATGATGGGAGTGATACATTGTGTGTGATGGGGAGATTAGATTGTGAGCTCCTGGGGTCAGGGATGATGGCAGTGATACATTGTGTGTGATGGGGGGAGATTAGATTGTGAGCTCCTGGGGTCAGGGAGGATGGGAGTGATACATTGTGTGTGAATGGGAGATTAGATTGTGAGCTCCTCAGGTCAGGGAGGATGGGAGTGATACATTGTATGTGATGGGGAGATTAGATTGTGAGCTCTTGGGGTCAGGGATGATGGGAGTGATACACTGTGTGATGGGGAGATTAGATTGTGAGCTCCTGGGGTTAGGGATGATGGGAGTGATACATTGTGTATGATGGGGAGATTAGATTGTGAGCTCCTGGGGTCAGGGATGATGGGTGAGATACATTGTGTGTGATGGGGAGATTAGATTGTGAGCTCCTGGGGTCAGGGATGATGGGTGAGATACATTGTGTGTGATGGGGAGATTAGATTGTGAGCTCCTGGGGTCAGGGATGATGGGTGAGATACATTGTGTGTGATGGGGAGATTAGATTGTCAGCTCCTGGGGTCAGGGATGATGGGGGTGATACTTTGTGTGTGAATACCAGTAACCCTCGCACTGCTAACCATGTAATCTGCAGGACACTCAGAAGAGCCAACGATGGGAGGAGGGGCGATGGAACAGTAATTAATGGCCATAATATGCTTCATCTCCCAGATGCAATGCAGCACAAACCATCAGAACGGTAAGTGCTGCTTGGGATGTGACACGATGCAGTACTCAAGAGCATTTGCTCTGACACCTACCTGCTGCTTTATGTGGATCTGGGACAGCGCCTGCAGCCTGGAGGCCTGCGCCGGGACGGCTGTAACACACACAAAGGGTTAATAAACATTCACTGCGTTCCATCTTCAAGCGCGAGAAGCGGATGTTACAGCGGCGCCGCCGCTTCTCTGTACATAAAGGTCAACGAATGTATGATGAGAAGTTCCACAACTTTTTGACAGACATTCTATTGCAATTCTGCATCATTCTGAAAGATCTCTGCTTGCTTTCAATGAACGGAAACAACCCATACAGATCCTGTCCTCCTCCCACGGCTGAGGGGTTGTTACTGCAGCATGAGTCACCTGACCTGCGCTGATGCACTGTAACGAACCGACAAGATGCACTGCTGTGCTCCGCTCACAGAGGATTGTCTACACTGGATACATTGTAACAAACCCCCAGCTGTGAGAAGCATCTGGTCAGGATGTGTTTTCAGACACACCACGTAAACAAGGTTTCCATTCACTTACAGCATGCAAAGATAGTGAGAAATAAAACCGTATATGGGGACACTTCCTGTACTTGAGGCATGTTTGTGTCGCACTCTGCACATATTTTGGTATATACGCACCCGCTACGACAAAATGTGTGCGGCCTCCGTGGTGCAGAAGTTACAATAAGTCTCCCCCTCTGCAAGAGCCGCGCCGCAGGAAGAGGGTCAGACGAGTGACGGTGATGGCCTCAGTGCCAGATTCATCAGAAACACGGCAGCTGTCAGCCAAACGCCAAGATGGCCGGCAGCAGGACGCTCCTGCAGCAATCTGTCCCGATGGCCCAATAGACGTGGCCTTCCCAACACAAGAAAGACGCGGTCAGATCCCCAGCTGCTCCGGACCCTTCTACTTGCATCCCGACCCCCGGCTCAAGAGCCCTCTTTCGCCCTTTGGGCCGTGACGCACATTTTTTGACTTTTTATTAATATTTTTTCGCAGCCAGGATACGCAAAAAAAAAAAAAAAGGAAAAGTGTCAGCGTTCGGGCATTCCGTACATCTTTAAGGCATTCACCGTGTGGACGTTATAGTTCGGACTGTTACGGACCCGGTGACACCAACCATGCGGGGTTTTCAATTGTTTAGGTTTGAGGTTGTCTGTCATGGCGGGGCTTGTTAGGCCTTCCTTGTGCGGCCGCCCTCCGAGCCTTCAGTAGGTTCCAAGCTGCCACGCTCTCCCATCGGCACCACCCAATCACATGCCCTCCTCCACCCACTGACTATGTAGATAGACGGTCAGCGGCATCTAAACAGTTAACTGCCACGATCTGAGCGAAGTCTGATGGCAGCAGTTACCGATGGCTGTCAGAAAGGTGTGGAGCGCCCCCGGCTCCTGTGCCCACTCCACGCACCCTTCATAACCGTCCGCTTGCAAATTTACACGTTGGCAGTCATGAAGGGGTTAAAGAGGAAAAGTTGTACAATTTGTGCGTCCTCCGGAGCTGACACTCACCTTTGATGTGCTCGCTGTCCAGTAGGGGCTGCAGAGAGTGAAGCTGCTCCAGCAGGGCGGCCTGCGACAGGATGTACTGCTCCTCTGCGGGGAGAAAGCCAATTACCGCCAGGCACAAACCGCAGCCGACCCACCCGACCCCCCTCAGGCTGCAGCCGACTCGCCCGACCCCCCTCAGGCTGCAGCCGACTCGCCCGACCCCCCTCAGGCTGCAGCCGACTCGCCCGACCCCCCTCAGGCTGCAGCCGACTCGCCCGACCCCCCTCAGGCTGCAGCCGACTCGCCCGACCCCCCTCAGGCTGCAGCCGACTCGCCCGACCCCCCTCAGGCTGCAGCCGACTCGCCCGACCCCCCTCAGGCTGCAGCCGACTCGCCCGACCCCCTCAGGCTGCAGCCCACTAGCCGGACCCCCTCAGGCTGCAGCCCACTAGCCGGACCCCTCAGGCTGCAGCCCACTAGCCGGACCCCCAGCTCACAGTCAGCATTAGTACTCACCAGCTAAAATGAACTCCAGCTTCATGGCGTCAGGGACGGCGATCCTGTCGATGTACTGCGGGTCCAGATACTTCATCAGATCGTCAACTGGAAGACAGACGGTAGATAGTGAGCGCCGCAGCGGCTGAGACACAGCGACGAGCATTCAGAAGTGCAGCAGCCCCGGGACACCCACTCCCCTGCAGTGTCAGGGTCGGCCGACACAGCAAACACTTAAAGGAGATGTCCCGCGGCAGCAAGTGGGTCTATACACTTCTGTATGGCCATAATAATGCACTTTGTAATGTACATTGTGCATTAATTATGAGCCATACAGAAGTTATAAAAAGTTTTTCACTTACCTGCTCCGTTGCTAGCGTCCTCGTCTCCATGGAGCCCGCCTAATTTTCAGCGTCTAATGGCCAAATTAGCCACGCTTGCGCAGTCCGGGTCTTCTTCTTTTCTCGATGGGGCCGCTCGTGCAGGATGCCGGCTCCGTGTAGCTCCGCCCCATCACGTGCCGATTCCAGCCAATCAGGAGGCTGGAATCGGCAATGGACCGCACACAAGCCCTGCGGTCCACGGAGAGAGAAGATCCCGGCGGCCATCTTCAGCAGGTAAGTAAGAAGTCACCGGAGCGCGGGGATTCAGGGGATTTTTCTTTAGGTCCCTGCATCGGGGTTGTCTCGCGCCGAACGGGGGGGGGGGGGGTTTGAAAAAAAAAAAAAAACGTTTCGGCGCGGGACAACCCCTTTAAGTCTGTAATGATGTATCCGTGTCCGTCCGGGGTGCAGGATGCTCCCAGAGGATTGTCTACACTGGACACATTGTAACAAACCTTCTGCTGTGAGAAGTGAGAGATCAGGACGGGGTCTTCAGCTTCTGGATGTGCAAAGCGTTTTTATTGACTGACAGCAATCAGAGATCTTGAAAATTGTGATGAATTTAGACACAGTATGTATGAGGGTTGCTGGCATCATTATACCACAAGCAGCCAATAGAGGGCGACAGAACCTCACAGAATAAGGAGACCCCGATAGTCCCCTTATAGCAGAGTGCAGATCACCAGAGACCCTGATAGCCCCCTTATAGCAGAGCGCAGATCCCCAGAGACCCCGATAGTCCCCTTATAGCAGAGCGCAGATCCCCAGAGACCCCGATAGTCCCCTTATAGCAGAGCGCAGATCACCAGAGACCCCGATAGTCCCCTTATAGCAGAGCGCAGATCCCCAGAGACCCCGATAGTCCCCTTATAGCAGAGCGCAGATCCCCAGAGACCCCCGAGTCTCCTTATAGCAGAGCGCAGATCACCAGAGACCCCGATAGTCCCCTATAGCAGAGCGCAGATCACCAGAGACCCCGATAGTCCCCTTATAGCAGAGCGCAGATCACCAGAGACCCCGATAGTCTCCTTATAGCAGAGCGCAGATCCCCAGAGACCCCGATAGCCCCCTTATAGCAGAGCGCAGATCCCCAGAGACCCCGATAGTCCCCTTATAGCAGAGCGCAGATCCCCAGAGACCCCGACAGTCTCCTTATAGCAGAGCAGATCCCCAGAGACCCCGATAGTCTCCTTATAGCAGAGCGCAGATCACCAGAGACCCCGATAGTCCCCTTATAGCAGAGCGCAGATCCCCAGAGACCCCGATAGTCCCCTTATAGCAGAGCGCAGATCCCCAGAGACCCCGATAGTCCCCTTATAGCAGAGCGCAGATCACCAGAGACCCCGATAGTCTCCTTATAGCAGAGCGCAGATCCCCAGAGACCCCGATAGTCTCCTTATAGCAGAGCGCAGATCCCCAGAGACCCCGATAGTCCCCTTATAGCAGAGCGCAGATCACCAGAGACCCCGATAGTCCCCTTATAGCAGAGCGCAGATCACCAGAGACCTCGATAGTCTCCTTATAGCAGAGCGCAGATCCCCAGAGACCCCGATAGTCTCCTTATAGCAGAGCGCAGATCCCCAGAGACCCCGATAGTCCCCTTATAGCAGAGCGCAGATCCCCAGAGACCCCGATAGTCTCCTTATAGCAGAGCGCAGATCACCAGAGACCCCGATAGTCCCCTTATAGCAGAGCGCAGATGACCAGAGACCCCGATAGTCCCCTTATAGCAGAGCGCAGATGACCAGAGACCCCGATAGTCCCCTTATAGCAGAGCGCAGGTCACCAGAGACCCCGATAGTCTCCTTATAGCAGAGCGCAGATGACCAGAGACCCCGATAGTCCCCTTATAGAAGAGCACAGATCCCCAGAGACCCCGATAGTCTCCTTATAGCAGAGCGCAGATCACCAGAGACCCCGATAGTCCCCTTATAGCAGAGCGCAGATCACCAGAGACCCCGATAGTCTCCTTATAGCAGAGCGCAGATCACCAGAGACCCCGATAGTCCCCTTATAGCAGAGCGCAGATCACCAGAGACCCCGATAGTCTCCTTATAGCAGAGCGCAGATCCCCAGAGACCCCGATAGCCCCCTTATAGCAGAGCGCAGATCAGCAGAGACCCCGATAGTCCCCTTATAGCAGATCACCAGAGACCCCGATAGTCCCCTTATAGCAGAGCGCAGATCCCCAGAGACCCCGATAGTCTCCTTATAGCAGAGCGCAGATCACCAGAGACCCCGATAGTCCCCTTATAGCAGAGCGCAGATCAGCAGAGACCCCGATAGTCTCCTTATAGCAGAGCGCAGATCACCAGAGACCCCGATAGTCCCCTTATAGCAGAGCGCAGATCACCAGAGACCCCGATAGTCCCCTTATAGCAGAGCGCAGATCCCCAGAGACCCCGATAGTCCCCTTATAGCAGAGCGCAGATCCCCAGAGACCCCGATAGTCCCCTTATAGCAGAGCAGATCCCCAGAGACCCCGATAGTCCCCTTATAGCACAGCGCAGATCCCCAGAGACCCCGATAGTCCCCTTATAGCAGAGCGCAGATCACCAGAGACCCCGATAGTCCCCTTATAGCAGAGCGCAGATCACCAGAGACCCCGATAGTCCCCTTATAGCAGATCCCCAGAGACCCCTAGATAGTCTCCTTATAGCAGAGCGCAGATCACCAGAGACCCCGATAGTCCCCTATAGCAGAGCGCAGATCACCAGAGACCCCGATAGTCCCCTTATAGCAGAGCGCAGATCACCAGAGACCCCAATAGTCCCCTTATAGCAGAGCGCAGATCACCAGAGACCCCGATAGTCCCCTTATAGCAGAGCGCAGATCACCAGAGACCCCGATAGTCCCCTTATAGCAGAGCGCAGATCACCAGAGACCCCGATAGTCCCCTTATAGCAGAGCGCAGATCACCAGAGACCCCGATAGTCCCCTTATAGCAGAGCGCTGATCACCAGAGACCCCAATAGTCCCCTTATAGCAGAGCGCAGATCCCCAGAGACCCCGATAGTCTCCTTATAGCAGATCCCCAGAGACCCCGATAGTCCCCTTATAGCAGAGCGCAGATCCCCAGAGACCCCGATAGTCCCCTTATAGCAGAGCGCAGATTCCCAGAGACCCCGATAGTCCCCTTATAGCAGAGCGCAGATCACCAGAGACCCCGATAGTCCCCTTATAGCAGAGCAGATCCCCAGAGACCCCGATAGTCTCCTTATAGCAGAGCGCAGATCACCAGAGACCCCGATAGTCTCCTTATAGCAGAGCGCAGATCCCCAGAGACCCCGATAGTCCCCTTATAGCAGAGCGCAGATCACCAGAGACCCCGATAGTCCCCTATAGCAGAGCGCAGATCACCAGAGACCCCGATAGTCTCCTTATAGCAGAGCGCAGATCACCAGAGACCCCGATAGTCCCCTTATAGCAGAGCGCAGATCCCCAGAGACACCAATAGTCCCCTTATAGCAGAGCGCAGAGCGCAGATCACCAGAGACCCCGATAGTCCCCTTATAGCAGAGCGCAGATCACCAGAGACCCCGATAGTCCCCTTATAGCAGAGCGCAGATCCCCAGAGACCCCGATAGTCTCCTTATAGCAGAGCGCAGATGACCAGAGACCCCGATAGTCTCCTTATAGCAGAGCGCAGATCCCCAGAGACCCCGATAGTCTCCTTATAGCAGAGCGCAGATCACCAGAGACCCCGATAGTCCCCTTATAGCAGAGCGCAGATCACCAGAGACCCCGATAGTCCCCTTATAGCAGAGCGCAGATCACCAGAGACCCCGATAGTCCCCTATAGCAGAGCGCAGATCACCAGAGACCCCGATAGTCTCCTTATAGCAGAGCGCAGATCACCAGAGACCCCGATAGTCCCCTATAGCAGAGCGCAGATCACCAGAGACCCCGATAGTCTCCTTATAGCAGAGTGCAGATCACCAGAGACCCCGATAGTCTCCTTATAGCAGAGCGCAGATCACCAGAGACCCCGATAGTCCCCTTATAGCAGAGCGCAGATCACCAGAGACCCCGATAGTCTCCTTATAGATCCCCAGAGACCCCGATAGTCCCCTTATAGCAGAGCGCAGAGACCCCGATAGTCCCCTTATAGCAGAGCGCAGATCCCCAGAGACCCCGATAGTCCCCTTATAGCAGAGCGCAGAGACCCCGATAGTCCCCTTATAGCAGAGCGCAGATCCCCAGAGACCCCGATAGTCCCCTTATAGCAGAACGCAGATCCCCAGAGACCCCGATAGTCCCCTTATAGCAGAGCGCAGATCACCAGAGACCCCGATGGTCTCCTTATAGCAGAGCGCAGATCACCAGAGACCCCGATAGTCCCCTTATAGCAGAGCGCAGATCACCAGAGACCCCGATAGTCCCCTTATAGCAGAGCGCAGATCACCAGAGACCCCGATAGTCTCCTTATAGCAGAGCGCAGATCACCAGAGACCCCGATAGTCTCCTTATAGCAGAGCGCAGATCCCCAGAGACCCCGATAGTCCCCTTATAGCAGAGCGCAGATCCCCAGAGACCCCGATAGTCCCCTTATAGCAGAGCGCAGATCACCAAAGACCCCGATAGTCCCCTTATAGCAGAGCGCAGATCACCAGAGACCCCGATAGTCCCCTTATAGCAGATCACCAGAGACCCCGATAGTCCCCTTATAGCCGAGCGCAGATCACCAGACCCCCCGATAGTCTCCTTATAGCAGAGCGCAGATCACCAGAGACCCCGATAGTCCCCTTATAGCAGAGCGCAGATCCCCAGAGACCCCGATAGTCCCCTTATAGCAGAGCGCAGATCACCAGAGACCCCGATAGTCCCCTATAGCAGAGCGCAGATCACCAGAGACCCCGATAGTCCCCTTATAGCCGAGCGCAGATCACCAGAGACCCCGATAGTCTCCTTATAGCAGAGCGCAGATCACCAGAGACCCCGATAGTCCCCTTATAGCAGAGCGCAGATCCCCAGAGACACCGATAGTCTCCTTATAGCAGAGCGCAGATCACCAGAGACCCCGATAATCCCCTTATAGCAGAGCGCAGATCACCAGAGACCCCGATAGTCCCCTTATAGCAGAGCGCAGATCACCAGATCCCCCGATAGTCCCCTTATAGCAGAGCGCAGATCCCCAGAGACCCCGATAGTCCCCTATAGCAGAGCGCAGATCCCCAGAGACCCCGATAGTCCCCTTATAGCAGAGCGCAGATCCCCAGAGACCCCGATAGTCCCCTTATAGCAGAGCGCAGATCACCAGATCCCCCGATAGTCCCCTTATAGCAGAGCGCAGATCACCAGATCCCCCGATAGTCCCCTTATAGCAGAGCGCAGATCCCCAGAGACCCCGATAGTCCCCTTATAGCAGAGCGCAGATCACCAGAGACCCCGATAGTCTCCTTATAGCAGAGCGCAGATCACCAGAGACCCCGATAGTCTCCTTATAGCAGAGCGCAGATCACCAGAGACCCCGATAGTCCCCTTATAGCAGAGCGCAGATCACCAGAGACCCCGATAGTCCCCTTATAGCAGAGCGCAGATCACCAGAGACCCCGATAGTCTCCTTATAGCAGAGCGCAGATCACCAGAGACCCCGATAGACTCCTTATAGCAGATCACCAGAGACCCCGATAGTCCCCTTATAGCAGAGCGCAGATCACCAGAGACCCCGATAGTCTTATAGCAGAGCAGATCCCCAGAGACCCCGATAGTCCCCTTATAGCAGAGCGCAGATCCCCAGATCCCCCGATAGTCTCCTTATAGCAGAGCGCAGATCCCCAGAGACCCCGATAGTCTCCTTATAGCAGAGCGCAGATCACCAGAGACCCCAATAGTCCCCTTATAGCAGAGCGCAGATCACCAGAGACCCCGATAGTCTCCTTATAGCAGAGCGCAGATCACCAGAGACCCCGATAGTCTCCTTATAGCAGAGCGCAGATCCCCAGAGACCCCGATAGTCCCCTTATAGCAGAGCGCAGATCCCCAGAGACCCCGATAGTCCCCTTATAGCAGAGCGCAGATCACCAGAGACCCCGATAGTCTCCTTATAGCAGAGCGCAGATCACCAGAGACCCCGATAGTCTCCTTATAGCAGAGCGCAGATCACCAGAGACCCCGATAGTCCCCTTATAGCAGAGCGCAGATCACCAGAGACCCCGATAGTCCCCTTATAGCAGAGCGCAGATCACCAGAGACCCCGATAGTCCCCTTATAGCAGAGCGCAGATCACCAGAGACCCCGATAGTCTCCTTATAGCAGAGCGCAGATCACCAGAGACCCCGATAGTCTCCTTATAGCAGATCACCAGAGACCCCGATAGTCCCCTTATAGCAGAGCGCTGATCACCAGAGACCCCGATAGTCTCCTTATAGCAGAGCGCAGATCACCAGAGACCCCGATAGTCTCCTTATAGCAGAGCGCTGATCACCAGAGACCCCGATAGTCCCCTTATAGCAGAGCGCAGATCCCCAGAGACCCCGATAGTCCCCTTATAGCAGAGCGCAGATCACCAGAGACCCCGATAGTCCCCTTATAGCAGAGCGCAGATCACCAGAGACCCCGATAGTCCCCTTATAGCAGAGCGCAGATCACCAGAGACCCCGATAGTCCCCTTATAGCAGAGCGCAGATCACCAGAGACCCCGATAGTCCCCTTATAGCAGAGCGCAGATCACCAGAGACCCCGATAGTCTCCTTATAGCAGAGCGCAGATCCCCAGAGACCCCGATAGTCTCCTTATAGCAGAGCGCAGATCACCAGAGACCCCGATAGTCCCCTTATAGCAGAGCGCAGATCCCCAGAGACCCCGATAGTCTCCATATAGCAGAGCGCAGATCACCAGAGACCCCGATAGTCCCCTTATAGCAGAGCGCAGATCCCCAGAGACCCCGATAGTCTCCATATAGCAGAGCGCAGATCACCAGAGACCCCGATAGTCTCCTTATAGCCGAGCGCAGATCCCCAGAGACCCCGATAGTCCCCTTATAGCAGAGCGCAGATCCCCAGAGACCCCGATAGTCTCCTTATAGCAGAGCGCAGATCCCCAGAGACCCCGATAGTCTCCTTATAGCAGAGCGCTGATCACCAGAGACCCCGATAGTCCCCTTATAGCAGATCACCAGAGACCCCGATAGTCTCCTTATAGCAGAGCGCAGATCCCCAGAGACCCCGATAGTCTCCTTATAGCAGAGCGCAGATCCCCAGAGACCCCGATAGTCTCCTTATAGCAGAGCGCAGATCACCAGAGACCCCGATAGTCCCCTATAGCAGAGCGCAGATCACCAGAGACCCCGATAGTCCCCTTATAGCAGAGCGCAGATCCCCAGAGACCCCGATAGTCTCCTTACATGGCAACACTATGACCCCGCCCCTCACAGGGCAGCACTATGACCCCGCCCCTCACAGGGCAGCACTATGACCCCGCCCCTCACAGGGCAGCACTATGACCCCGCCCCTCACAGGGCAGCACTATGACCCCGCCCCTCACAGGGCAGCACTAGGATGCCGCCCCTCACATGGTAGTACTATGACCCCGCTCCTCACAGGGTAGTACTATGACCCCGCCCCTCACAGGGTAGTACTATGACCCCGCCCCTCACAGGGTAGCACTATGACCCCGCCCCTCACAGGGCAGCACTATGACCCCGCCCCTCACAGGGCAGCACTATGACCCCGCCCCTCACAGGGCAGCACTATGACCCCGCCCCTCACAGGGCAGCACTATGACCCCGCCCCCCACATGGCAGCACTATGACCCCGCCCCTCACAGGGCAGCACTATGACCCCGCCCCCCACATGGCAGCACTATGACCCCGCCCCCCACATGGCAGCACTATGACCCCGCCCCCCACAGGGCAGCACTATGACCCCGCCCCTCACAGGGCAGCACTATGACCCCGCCCCTCACAGGGCAGCACTATGACCCCGCCCCTCACAGGGCAGCACTATGACCCCGCCCCTCACATGCTGCTGCAGTAGTTTGTGCCCCCTTACTCTTCTTGTAGAGGGTCTTCACTCGCTCCCTCTTGCCAGCGATGTTCCCCAGGGACAGCTGGACCTTTATTAACCCATCGGTGACCTGAAACACAAACAGCGGTTAGATGACGGTGATGACAGCCGGTGATGACTTCATTGTGGTCCCCGGTAGATGCAGCTGACGTCATTACATGACAGGTGACGTTCTCGGGGCGACATAACCTCCAAGATGTGAAAGGGAGGAGCCGGCACTACAAGTCCCAGCATGCTGCTACACACCTTCCTGGTCTGAGCCCCGCTCTCCCCGTACAGACGCCGCTCCAGCTCCTGCACCCGACCCTGCAGTTCCCGGAGCTCCGCCATCCTCCTGACACCGCCACTTCCTGGATACACCGGATGTACGTCATCACCCCGCGACATCCGCTGCTGCCCGGTTCTAAGATGGCGGCGGTGAAATCGCGAGCATCCGAAAATACGACTCCTCTTAGATAATACACCCCACTAGTTACCGTCATCGTCACTGCACCCCAAAATATACCCACCATCATCACTGCACCCCAAAATATACCCACCATCATCACTGCACCCCAAAATATACCCACCATCATCTCTGCACCCCAAAATATACCCACCATCATCACTGCACCCCAAAATATACCCACCATCATCACTGCACCCCAAAATATACCCACCATCATCACTGCACCCCAAAATATACCCACCATCATCACTGCACCCCAAAATATACCCACCATCATCTCTGCACCCCAAAATATACCCACCATCATCACTGCACCCCAAAATATACCCACCATCATCACTGCACCCCAAAATATACCCACCATCATCACTGCACCCCAAAATATACCCACCGTCATCACTGCACCCCAGTAACACGGCACACGTACAGCCATTCTAAGCGCATAGATCGATATCCCACAACACATCCCTCCCCTAGAAGAGGATATAACTGACGGCCATGGAGGCTCTAGTACCCTGTTGTACCGCCTCTAGCTTGGATACTAGATGTGATACGGGTGGGCATGGAGGCTCTAGTACCCTGTTGTACCACCTCTAGCTTGGATACAAGATGTGATACGGGCAGGCATGGAGGCTCTGGTACCCTGGTGTACTGCCTCTAGCTTGGATACAAGATGTGATACGGGTGGGCATGGAGGCTCTAATACCCTGTTGTACCACCTCTAGCTTGGATACAAGATGTGATACGGGCAGGCATGGAGGCTCTAGTACCCTGTGGTACTGCCTCTAGCTTGGATACAAGATGTGATACGGGGGGCATGGAGGCTCTAGTGCCCTGTTGTACCGTCTCTAGCTTGGATACAAGATGTGATATAGGCGGGCATGAAGGCTCTAGTACCCTGTTGTACCACCTCTAGCTTGGATACAAGATGTGATATAGGCGGGCATGAAGGCACTAGTACTTTGTTGTACCACCTCTGGCTTGGATTCAAGACGTGATGGGGGGAGGAGCATGGAGGCTCTAGTACCCTGTTGTACCGCCTCTAGCTTGGATACAAGATGTGATACGGATGGGCATGGAGGCTCTAGTACCCTGTTGTACCAGCTCTAGCTTGGATACAAGATGTGATACGGGTGGGCATGGAGACTCTAGTACCCTGTGGTACTGCCTCTAGCTTGGATACAAGATGTGATACGGGCAGGCATGGAGGCTCTAGTACCCTGGTGTACCGCCTCTAGCTTGGATACAAGATGTGATACGGGTGGGCATGGAGGCTCTAGTACCCTGTGGTACTGCCTCTAGCTTGGATACAAGATGTGATACGGGTGGGCATGGAGGCTCTAGTACCCTGTGGTACTGCCTCTAGCTTGGATACAAGTTGTGATACGGGGGGCATGGAGGCTCTAGTGCCCTGTTGTACCGTCTCTAGCTTGGATACAAGATGTGATATAGGCATGCATGGAGGCACTAGTACTTTGTTGTACCACCTCTGGCTTGGATTCAAGACGTGATGGGGGGAGGAGCATGGAGGCTCTAGTACCCTGTTGTACCGCCTCTAGCTTGGATACAAGATGTGATACAGGCAGGCATGGAAGCTCTAGTACCCTGTTGTACCGCCTCTAGCTTGGATATAAGATGTGATACAGGCGGCATGGAGGCTCTAGTGCCCTGTTGTACCACCTCTAGCTTGGATACAAGATGTGATACAGGCAGGCATGGAGGCTCCAATACCCTGTTGTACTGCCTCTAGCCTGGATACTAGTTGTGATACTGGTGGGCATGGAAGCTCTAGTACCCTGTTGTACTGCCTCTAGCTTGGATACAAGATGTGATACAGGCGGGCATGGAGGCTCTAGTACCCTGTTGTATCGCCTCTAGCTTGGATACAAGATGTGATACAGATGGGCATGGAGGCTCTGGTACCCTGTTGTACCGCCTCTAGCTTGGATACAAGATGTGATACAGGCAGGAATGGAGGCTCTAGTACCCTGTTGTACTGCCTCTAGCTTGGATGCAAGATGTGATACGGATGGGCATGGAGGCTCTGGTACCCTGTTGTACCGCCTCTAGCTTGGATACAAGATGTGATACAGGCAGGAATGGAGGCTCCAGTACCCTGTTGTACCGCCTCTAGCTTGGATACGAGAGGTGATATAGGCACGCATGGAGGCTCTAGTACCCTGTTGTACCACCTCTGGCTTGGATTCAAGACGTGATGGGGGGAGGAGCATGGAGGCTCTAGTACCCTGTTGTACTGCCTCTAGCTTGGATACAAGATGTGATACGGGTGGGCATGGAGGCTCTAGTACCCTGTTGTACAACCTCTAGCTTGGATACAAGATGTGATACAGGCAGGCATGGAGGCTCTAGTACCCTGTTGTACTGCCTCTAGCTTGGATGCAAGATGTGATACACGCGGGCATGGAGGCTCCAGTACCCTGTTGTACCACCTCTAGCTTGGATACAAGATGTGATATAGGCACGCATGGAGGCTCTAGTACCCTGTTGTACCACCTCTGGCTTGGATTCAAGACGTGATGGGGGGAGAAGCATGGAGGCTCTAGTACCCTGTTGTACTGCCTCTAGCTTGGATACAAGATGTGATACGTGTGGGCATGGAGGCTCTAGTACCCTGTTGTACCACCTCTAGCTTGGATACAAGATGTGATACAGGTGGGCATGGAGGCTCTAGTACCCCGTTGTACCGCCTCTAGCTTGGATACAAGATGTGATACGGGGGGCATGGAGGCTCTAGTACCCTGTTGTACCGCCTCTAGCTTGGATACAAGATGTGATACACACAGGCATGGAGGCTCTAGTACCCTGTTGTACCACCTCTGGCTTGGATTCAAGACGTGATGGGGGGAGGAGCATGGAGGCTCTAGTACCCTGTTGTACCGCCTCTAGCTTGGATATAAGATGTGATACAGGCGGCATGGAGGCTTTAGTACCCTGTTGTACCGCCTCTAGCTTGGATACAAGATGTGATACGGATGGGCATGGAGGCTCTGGTACCCTGTTGTACCGCCTCTAGCTTGGATACAAGATGTGATATGGGCAGGCATGGAGGCTCTAGTACCCTGTTGTATCGCCTCTAGCTTGGATACAAGATGTGATATGGGCAGGCATGGAGGCTCTAGTACCCTGTTGTACTGCCTCTAGCTTGGATACAAGATGTGATACAGGCAGGCATGGAGGCTCTAGTACCCTGTTGTACCGCCTCTAGCTTGGATACAAGATGTGATACGGATGGGCATGGAGGCTCTAGTACCCTGTTGTACCGCCTCTAGCTTGGATACAAGATGTGATACGGGCAGGCATGGAGGCTCTGGTACCCTCTTGTACCGCCTCTAGCTTGGATACAAGATGTGATACAGGTGGGCATGGAGGCTCTAGTACCCTGTTGTACCGCCTCTAGCTTGGATACAAGATGTGATACGGATGGGCATGGAGGCTCTGGTACTCTGTTGTACCGCCTCTAGCTTGGATACAAGATGTGATACAGGCAGGCATGGAAGCTCTAGTACCCTGTTGTACCACCTCTAGCTTGGATACAAGATGTGATACAGATGGGCATGGAGGCTCTGGTACCCTGTTGTACCGCCTCTAGCTTGGATACAAGATGTGATACAGGCAGGCATGGAGGCTCCAATACCCTGTTGTACTGCCTCTAGCCTGGATACTAGTTGTTATACTGGTGGGCATGGAAGCTCTAGTACCCTGCTGTACTGCCTCTAGCTTGGATACAAGATGTGATACAGGCGGGCATGGAGGCTCTAGTACCCTGTTGTATCGCCTCTAGCTTGGATACAAGATGTGATACAGATGGGCATGGAGGCTCTGGTACCCTGTTGTACCGCCTCTAGCTTGGATACAAGATGTGATACAGGCAGGAATGGAGGCTCTAGTACCCTGTTGTACCGCCTCTAGCTTGGATACGAGAGGTGATATAGGCACGCATGGAGGCTCTAGTACCCTGTTGTACCACCTCTGGCTTGGATTCAAGACGTGATGGGGGGAGGAGCATGGAGGCTCTAGTACCCTGTTGTACTGCCTCTAGCTTGGATACAAGATGTGATACGGGTGGGCATGGAGGCTCTAGTGCCCTGTTGTACAACCTCTAGCTTGGATACAAGATGTGATACAGGCAGGCATGGAGGCTCTAGTACCCTGTTGTACTGCCTCTAGCTTGGATGCAAGATGTGATACACGCGGGCATGGAGGCTCCAGTACCCTGTTGTACCACCTCTAGCTTGGATACAAGATGTGATATAGGCACGCATGGAGGCTCTAGTACCCTGTTGTACCACCTCTGGCTTGGATTCAAGACGTGATGGGGGGAGAAGCATGGTGGCTCTAGTACCCTGTTGTACTGCCTCTAGCTTGGATACAAGATGTGATACGTGTGGGCATGGAGGCTCTAGTACCCTGTTGTACCACCTCTAGCTTGGATACAAGATGTGATACAGGTGGGCATGGAGGCTCTAGTACCCCGTTGTACCGCCTCTAGCTTGGATACAAGATGTGATACGGGGGGCATGGAGGCTCTAGTACCCTGTTGTACCGCCTCTAGCTTGGATACAAGATGTGATACACACAGGCATGGAGGCTCTAGTACCCTGTTGTACCACCTCTGGCTTGGATTCAAGACGTGATGGGGGGAGGAGCATGGAGGCTCTAGTACCCTGTTGTACCGCCTCTAGCTTGGATATAAGATGTGATACAGGCGGCATGGAGGCTTTAGTACCCTGTTGTACCGCCTCTAGCTTGGATACAAGATGTGATACGGATGGGCATGGAGGCTCTGGTACCCTGTTGTACCGCCTCTAGCTTGGATACAAGATGTGATATGGGCAGGCATGGAGGCTCTAGTACCCTGTTGTATCACCTCTAGCTTGGATACAAGATGTGATATGGGCAGGCATGGAGGCTCTAGTACCCTGTTGTACTGCCTCTAGCTTGGATACAAGATGTGATACAGGCAGGCATGGAGGCTCTAGTACCCTGTTGTACCGCCTCTAGCTTGGATACAAGATGTGATACGGATGGGCATGGAGGCTCTAGTACCCTGTTGTACCGCCTCTAGCTTGGATACAAGATGTGATACGGGCAGGCATGGAGGCTCTGGTACCCTCTTGTACCGCCTCTAGCTTGGATACAAGATGTGATACAGGTGGGCATGGAGGCTCTAGTACCCTGTTGTACCGCCTCTAGCTTGGATACAAGATGTGATACGGATGGGCATGGAGGCTCTGGTACTCTGTTGTACCGCCTCTAGCTTGGATACAAGATGTGGTACAGGTTGGCATGGAGGCTCTAGAACCCTGTTGTACTGCCTCTAGCTTAGATACAAGATGTGATACAGGGGGGCATGGAGGCTCTAGTGCCCTGTTGTACTACTTCTAGCTTGGATACGAGATGTGATATGGCCAGGTAATTCACAGCCGGTTGCTGCGGGATTAGGAAAGAGGCACGTTTCTGGGGTCCCCAGCGTGTATGGGCTGTGGAGGAGAAGGAGGAGGAGGATCCTGAAAGTCATCTTGCTAGCAAGGACAGCCATGTCTTGCGTACTGGTACCCTGGCACACATGGCTGACTTCATGTTAGGCTGCCTTTCTCGTGACCCTCGCGTTAGACGCATTCTGGCCAACACGGATTACTGGGTGTACACACTGCTCGACCCATGTTACAAGGAGAACCTTTCCATTCTCATTCCAGAAGAGGAAAGGGGTACGAGAGTGATGCTATACCACAGGGCCCTGTTGGACAAACTGATGGTAAACTTACCATCTGACAGCGCTAGCGGCAGAAGGCGCAGTTCCGAGGGCCAAGTAGCAGGGGAGGCGTGGAGATCAGGCAGCATGTTCAGCGCAGGCAGGGGAACAATCTCCAAGGCCTTTGCCAGCTTTATGGCTCCCCAGTAAGACTGCGTCACCACTCCCCAGTCAAGGCTGAGTCGGAGGGAGCACTGTAAAAAGATGGTGAGGGAGTACATAGCCGATCGTACCACCGTCCTCCGTGATGCCTCTGCTCCATACAACTATTGGGTGTCAAAGCTGGACACGTGGCACGAACTTGCGCTGTATGCCCTGGAGGTGCTGGCTTGCCCTGCCGCTAGCGTCTTGTCAGAGAGGGTGTTTAGTGCAGCTGGGGGAATCATCACGGACAAGCGTACCCGCCTGTGAACTGACAGTGCCGACATGATTACACTCATAAAGATGAACAAAGCCTGGATTTCCCCAGATTTCTCTTCTCCACCAGCGGAGAGCAGCAGAACCTAAAGATTCTTTTCGCTGCAACCGTAGATAAAAGCACTCTTCTCTATCACCGGAAAAATGGGGCATTTAGCTTTGTAAATCTGTCCCTGACATTAGTCCTCCTCCAGCTACTCCTCCTCCAGAAACAACATGTCATCGCACTGAACTGCCAATTTTTCTGCATCCCAAAAGGCTCATCTAACAATGTTTTTACAATTTTTCTAAGTTTCAAAAGTATTGATACTTTAACATGAACCAATTTTTTCAACAGGGCTGCCTACAGGCTCTGTTACAAATAAAGCATCAGTAAGAGGTATCTTTCAAAACATATTTATGGGTCTCACCTGCCCTCTCGGTTGATACATTTTTCAGAGGTACACTTGTACTGTTGGTACACTAATTTTTCGTGCCCATGCCTACACTCTTATCCAACTAATTTTTCCGGCCTTCGCCTACACTCATGGTACCCCAATGTTTCAGAGGTTGGCCTATACTATTACTACAGAAATTTTACTGGGGTCTGCCTGCCTATAATTCTGCTACAAGATTGTTACTGGGGTCTGCCTATACTGCTGCCACGTAAATGTTATAGGGGTCTGCCTATACTGCTGCCACGTAAATGTTACAGGTGTCTGCCTATACTGCTGCCACGTAAATGTTACAGGTGTCTGCCTATACTGCTGCTCCATAAATGTTACAAGGGCCTGCCTTTACTGCTGCTACATAAATGTTACAGGGGTCTGCCTATACTGCTGCCACTTAAATGTTACAGGGGTCTGCCTATACTTCTGCCACTTAAATGTTACAGGGGTCTGCCTATACTGCTGCTCCATAAATGTTACAGGGGTCTGCCTATACTTGTGCCACTTAAATGTTACAGGGGTCTGCCTTAACTTCTACAACAGAAATGGTACTGGGGTCTGCCTACACTGCTGCCACGTAAATGTTACAGGGGTCTGCCTATACTTCTGCCACCTAAATGTTACAGGGTCTGCGTATACTTCTGCCACGTAAATGTTACAAGGGTCTGCCTATACTGCTGCCACATAAATGTTACTTGGGTCTGCCTATACTGCTGCTACAAAAATGTTACAGGGGTCTGCCTATACTGCTGCTCCATAAATGTTACAGGGGTCTGCTCATACTGCTGCCACGTAAATGTTACAGGGGTCTGTCTATTCTGCTTCTCCATAAATGTTACAGGGGTCTGCCTATACTGCTACTATAGAAATGGTGCTAGGGTCTGCCTATACTTCTACAACAGAAATGGTTCTGGGGTCTGCCTATACTACTGCTACAGAACTGATACTGGGGTCTGCCTATACTGCTGCTACAGAAATGTTACAGGGGTCTGCCTATACTGCTGCTACAAAAATGTTACAGGGGTCTGCCTATACTTCTGCCACGTAAATGTTACAGAGGTCTGCCTATACTGCTGCTCCATGAATGTTACAGGGGTCTGCCTATACTTCTGCCACATAAATGTTACAGGGGTCTCCCTATACTGCTGCCACGCAAATATTACAGGGGTCTGCCTATACTGCTGCTACAAAAATGTTACAGGGGTCTGCCTATACTTCTGCCACATAAATGTTACAGGGGTCTGCCTATACTTGTGCTACAGAAATGTTACAGGGGTCTGCCTATACTTCTACTACAGAAATGGTGCTGGGGTCTGCCTGTACTGCTGCTACAGAACTGATACTGGGGTCTGCCTATACTGTTGCTGCAGAAATGTTACAGGGGGAGGGGCGGAGCCGGACGATGCAGGGATAGGACGCACGCTGACCGCGCTTCCGCTACAGCCACTGACACCCAGCTACTTACAGCGGACCAAACGCGCCCAGAGGACCCCAGACGGAAGATGGTGACGAGGAGAGGCACGGGGAAGCTACCGGACGCCGCCGAGGAAGACCCGCAGAACATCCAGCGGTTCTTCGGGAGCCTCGGCACGCCGACCCCCCCCCATCCAAGATGGCGCCGGACCATGTGCGCGCGGCTCAGCCTAACGCCGACAGCGGAGAAGAGGAGGAGAGAGAAGCTGCAGATGCAGAAGCGGGGGACGCCGGCGGGACAGATAAGTGCATCATGACCCAACATACCATACGCCCCCCGGCAACCCCACTTAAGACCCACACGGGACTGCAATCCCAACATGAAAGGGGGGACTCCCCGGATCACAGGGACACGTTTCCCCAGCCCTCCACCCCAGAGAACACTAGAGACTCTAGACCCCCCCGGAGTGATAGGAGGAAAGGTCAGACCCCAAGCCCTGCAGGAGCAGAAGCCATTAATACTAGCTTGAAGGAGGGAGGAAGCCATGCATCGCAGAGACCCCGCAGGAGTCCCAGCAATGCGGTTAAGACCAAAACCCCCAGACCAGACCCCCCAATACCAGACCCCTCGTCTGAGGATGAGTGGGATTGGAGGGGACATTTACGTGCTTTGCCCACTAAGTGTGACTTCCAGAGGCTTGAAACCTCCCACAAGGAAGCACTATCTATGATACAACAAGAGATCAAGCAGGTGGGCAACCGGATAAGCGCAGTCGAGGAGTCACAAGAGACGGTCCTCTCCACGCTAGATGCCCACAGTCAAACGATCAATGCGCAAGCCATGCAGATTGCGGACATATTGACACATATAGATGACATAGAAAACCGCCACAGGCGTAATAACCTGCGAATAAGGGGACTATCAGAAGAGACCATGCCAACACAACTAAAGGAATGGGCCCGTAACTTCTTTGGTTCGCTATTGCACAGAGGATCTGAAAGCCCGGTTGAAATAGACCGAATACACAGAACACTAGGCCCAAAACCAGACAACCCAAACAGGCCAAGGGACGTGGTTTGCCGCATACATTATTACAAGGACAAGGAGGCCATAATGAAGAAAGCTCGCAAAAAGGGAGACACAATAACATACAACGGCGCTTCCATAGAGGTGTTCCCAGACCTAGCGCGACGCACACTACAACTGCGCAGGGCAGTAAGACCGATATTAAATGAACTAAGAGCAAACAACATCCCTTACAGATGGGGGTACCCGTTCCAACTCATTGCCTCGAGAAACGGGAAAACAGCCTATTTTAGAACACCTGCAGACCTACCAGGGTTCCTAGGAGCACTAGAACTCCCACTAGTGGCTATACCGGACTGGCCGTACGTACCGGCGCTAACGGTGGGAGCACCAAGAGAATCGTGGCAAGAAGTGAGACCTCATAGGCCAAGGGGGTCGGGGCCTAATTACAGAGCACAGCGCTGACAACCCACTAGGAACAAAAACCACCATGACGAACCTAACTTTCTGTTCATATAACGCCAGAGGACTGAACATCCCTGCTAAAAGGGGTCAGATCCTGGGGCATATGCACAAGAAAAATGTTATGATAGCTCTCTTCCAGGAGACCCACTACAGAGCCGGACATGTTCCAAAGGGGAGTCCTAGAAATTACCCCAGTTGGTATCATAGTGTGCACCCGGATAAGAGGGCTTGTGGAACATCGATAGCAATTCACATGACCCTCCCACATAAGGTACTAGACTCTAAGGTAGACAGTGAAGGGAGATTCATTTTCCTAAAACTTGAAGTCAGAGGGCAAATACTAACTATAGCTAATATGTACTCTCCAAACTCCAAACAGGTCACGTTTGGCTGTCGGATACTGGAAGATCTGGCGCGGTTCGCCACGGGCTCAAGGATCGTCCTAGGTGGGGACCTTAACCTCGGCTTAGATCCGGACCTGGATTCGTCCTCGGGTAAGTCAGGACCCTCCCTGACAGCACTGCATAGATTACGGAGAAAATTGGCGGAGCTGAAACTCATTGACCTCTGGAGAATTCTCCACCCGGGGGTCAAGGACTACAGCCACCACTCAGTGTCCCATAACAGCTATGGGAGACTGGATTATATATTCATGTCACATGAGCTTCTGGACCTGGAGCCCAGGTGCTCAATGGCTAACTTCATTTGGTCGGACCACGCACCTGTCTATGGGGCCCTCTTGGGGCAGGGGAAAAAAGGCGGTTTGAATTCCTGGAGGTTAAATGACAACCTCCTGAGGGACGAATATTGCCTACAGGAAGTCAAACAGACCATAGAGACATTTATGGACACACATAGGCTAGATACAACAAACCCGACAGTCCAGTGGGAGGCCTTGAAATGCCTCCTAAGGGGGGTTTTTATTTCCCATAGGACGCGTCTTAAAAGGGATAGGACTGGCAAGTTGACGGATCTGATGTCGCAGCTAGACAAAGCAGAGAAGGACAACAAATCGAACCCCACGCCGGGATTAAACGCGGAAATCTCAAAATTGCGCCAACAGGTGCTAGGGATAATGGATAAGAATAACCTTTGCATGCGTGATAGATTTAAAGGGAAATTCTACGAGTACGGAAACAAAAGCGGTTTGTGGTTAGCTAGAGCCCTGAATCCCAGGGCCAGCCAAACACATATATTCACGATGAACTCAAAGGAAAAAGGGAAAGTATATCGCACAAGAGATTATGGGAGAAATCAAAGACCTAAAAATAGGGAAAAGCCCGGGCCCCGATGGGTTTACACCCAGATTTTATAAAATCCTGGGGGACCGCCTGGCCCCCATTTTGTGTAAGGCCTTCAACGCAATATCGGACACGTGCATCTTCCCACCACAAGCGCTACAAGCCACAATAACTGTAATCCCAAAACCCGGTAAAGACCCCACAGCCTGCGAGAACTACCGCCCCATTTCCTTATTGAATATCGATACTAAGATTTTTGCTAAGATCGTGGCCACCCGATTACGTCCATTGACTCCGGGGATCATCAATAGAGACCAAGTGGGATTTGTCCCTGGAAGGGAAGCCAGGGACAATACCATAAGATCACTTTCTCTGATCGAGCGGGCAAAGGAGGCAAATTCGCCACTATGCATGCTCACAGTTGATGCAGAAAAGGCCTTTGATCGAGTCAATTGGACATTTTTTGACGCTACACTGAGACACATAGGCCTAGGGGACAGGTGCAGAAATTGGATAATGGCCCTATATAACAACCCGACAGCTCAAATACGTGTAAACGGCACATTCTCCAACCCAGTCAGAATAAGGAATGGAACATGTCAGGGATGCCCCCTCTCCCCGACGGAGTGAGCACAAGTGAACACTATATGCGGACGATTTAATGGTCTATATGACGAGCCCCAAAACGGCCCTACCCGCGATCCTAAAAGAATTTGAAAAATATAGTAGGGTCAGTAATTTCAAGATTAATCTAACTAAATCGGAAATACTAAATATCACACTCCCCACCGAGGAAATCGCTAAATTAAAAAACAGGTTCCCTCTGAGATGGCGGGAGGACCATATAAAATATCTAGGGGTGGTCCTTTCCCCTGACACGGAGAAGTTATACGAACTAAACTTTGAACCCATCCTCACCTCAATACAGAAGGACTTAGACAAATGGCGGCCACTAAACCTCTCTTGGCTCGGCAGAATAAACGCGCTCAAAATGAACTCCCTCCCCAAAATCCTCTATCTTTTCCAAACATTACCCATAAAAATCCCAAGAAATTATTTCAAGAAATTTCAAAAAGCAGCAACCCGCTTCATATGGAAGGGATCAAAGCCACGACTCAGTTACAGAATAATGACACAGAGAAAAGACAGGGGAGGACTGGGACTCCCGGATCTACGTCTATACTACAGAGCGGCAATCTGCAAAGTGGTGCTAGACCTTGTCCGTGGAGGACCCACGGAGCGTTGGGTGGAACTGGAACAGGCAGTCTCCTCAGGACGAATCCAAGGACTTTTCTGGCTGAAGGGAGGACTGGGCAGACGGGGCTGTAGGGTCTCACCCCTAATGAAGTCAGTGTTGGAGATATGGGATGGTTTTGCAGTAAAGAGTGGATTAGTGAGGATACCAGGTCCGTGGACACCCCTGAAAGGAAACCCGGATTTCCCCCAGGGGGACGGGGGATTGCCTCTATTGGAGGGCGTGAATCCACAGTTTCCCAGAGTCCGGGATTTCGTAGGGACAGACGGATTGTTAAAACTGAACGAGCTAGCAGGAGAAGGGGGCACCCGGGCAGGTGCGTGGTTCCAATACCAACAGTTAGCCCACTATATAGGAACACTGGGTCCGGTGGCTAATCTGATAACGCCCCCAACACCATTTGAGGTGCTGTGTGACACGCCTGGAAAAAAGAGGGGTGAAATCTCCGCGGTCTATGGGATGCTGGTGGACAGGGGGGGTCGGGACACCAGGGCCGGATACCGAAGGTCCTGGGAGGTGGAGCTGGGGCGAAGCGTGCCAGATGAGGACTGGGCAAAGGCCCTATGCCTGACGCACAAGATGACGGTATCGGGCAACCACCAGGAATTGAATTATAAGTTACTCACGCGGTGGTACCGAACCCCAGCGCGGCTTGCTAGATTCTACCCAGGGGTTTCAAATCTATGCTGGAGATGCTTGGCAGAGGTGGGAACACTCACACATATCTGGTGGTCCTGTCCACAGCTCTTGTCTCTTTGGAAGGCAATAGAGGGTCTACATAATGCCCTGATCGGAGGACACCTTACCTTTACACCAGAAATAGCCCTGTTGTCTGTTATGCCGGGACCTATAGGGGTCAACAAAAAGAGAATTTTAAGATTTTTCATTTTAGCAATGAGGACGGCGATTCCCCGATTGTGGAGATCTCAAGTCCCGCCAACTAAGCTGAACTGGGTAACAGCCTTGGATGAGATAGGTCACATGGAGGAGCTTAGAGCGGAAGATGATAATAAATACCCAGCCTATCACTTGACGTGGGAGCCGTGGCTAACCTTCCGCAAGTCGGCTGAATTCGACAAGTGGTTGACGGAGGGGGTCTTGCCAGTAAGGTAAGAAATCACAGGAAAGGTGGCCAACCAGGAGCATGAGGCACTCTGAACACTTCTCTCCCCTACTTTTCTCCCACATCTTCCTTTCCCTCTTCTTATCTTGCTTTCTTTCCCTTTCCCAATAGCTCCATAATTTTCAATTTCTTCTCCTTTCTCCTCTTTTTGTTCCCTACGATAAGTTAACTGTATTGTATTTAAGTTGAAGACCGGTCCCGGTGGACTCGGCGCCCAGGGCTGTCGCCCGGGGGCGGGGAGAACACCCGGTCCAGAATTTAAAATATAGTTCCATACTACTGTAATAGTGTTGGATAACATTAGCAAAAGTAAAGAAGTATTTCTGAAGTTTCAAGTAAGCTACCCATTGAGGGCTACAGAGACTATAACTTTTATTGCACAAATCAAGAACAGAAGAGAAGGGTACTAGACGACGGCACTTCTTCATAACTCTGGAAACCACAGAAATATAGTACACCGGTTTTGTAACAAAGTAGATGGTATTATAGTTTGTATGCTGCAAAGTCTCGAATAAAACACTTTTTGAACACGAAATGTTACAGAGGTCTGCTTATACTGCCACGTAAATGTTACAGGGGTCTGCCTATACTGCTGCTACAAAAATTTTACTGGGGTCTGCCTATAATTCTGCCACGTAAATGTTACAGGGGTCTGCCTATACTGCTGCTACATAAATGTTACAGGGGTCTGCCTATACTTCTACAACAGAAATGTTACAGGGGTCTGCCTATACTTCTGCTAATGAAATGTTACTGGGGTCTGCCTATACTACTGCAACCGAAATGTTACTGGGGTCTGCTTATACCTTTTCTACTGGAATGTTACAGGGGTCTGTCTATACTATGGGTGCACACAGACTTCCCATCGCGGTGTTTTACCCATCTAGCCAAAAACACTCACTGACTAGGGCATCAATTGTGGGCCGAGGCCAATATGTATTTTCCCTCGTGTTATCACAGTTATCTGAGGCACTGGTTTGGGCCACTGAAGAGGAGCGTTACTGCCTTAATGAGACGTTCACAGCTGAACTAGCATCGAAGTCCGCTTCATGCCCGCGATTGCTGAGGGTTTGTGCAGAGGCCTATGTACTCGGCGCAGTAAAAGTCTGCCATGTTTGGGCACTCTGATTTCTTCATGGTTCATGTCTTGGGTCGCCTAGGACCCACCTATGCTGTGAGTGCACACAGACTTCCCATAGCAGTGTTTTACCTGTCTGGCACAAAGTCACTGACTGAGTTGGGTACGGTGCAGAGTGCAGATGGCTTTCCCCTTGTGGTGTCGATTGAGCTATCCGACACCAACACAAAATGAATAGTGTGAGGGGACCCGGATTTCCCATTGCTATGTAACTCGCGGCACCTTGGGTACCACAGTGTGTTTGCTGGGACCCAGCCGGACCCTGGGCCTGCTCACATACTTCCCACACAGGCTACAGTGGGTCCTGGTCATGGTTTCTTGGCCTTGTAATGCCATCTCCTCCTCCTGCTTGGGGTCAGGGAATCAGCACTGGGCATCATGTATTTGCTCTCGTGTTACCACAGTTATCCGCGGCACTGGTTTGGGCCAAAGAAGAGGAGCGTTAGTGCATTAATGAGACGTTCACAGCTGAACTAGCATCGGAGTCCACTTCATGCCCGCGATTGCTGAGGGTTTGTGCAGAGGCCTATGTCCTCGTCGCAGTGAAAGTCTGCTTCATGCCCGCGATTGCTGAGGGTTTGTGCAGAGGCCTATGTCCTCGGCGGAGTGAAAGTTTGCCATGTTTGGGCACTCTGATTTCTTCATGGTTCATGTCTTGGGTCGCCTAGGACCCACCTATGCTGTGGGTGCACACAGACTTCCCATTGCGGTGATTTACCTGTCTGCCACAAATACACTGACTGACTTGGATAGGGGGCAGAGTACAGATGGCTTTCCCCTTGCGGTGTCGATTGAGCTATCCGACACCTACACAGAATGAATCGTGTGTGGGCACATGGATTCCCCATTGCTATGTAACTCGCGGCACCTTGGGTCACACAACATGGAGGCTGGGAACGAGCCTGACCCTGGGCCCGCTCACGTGAAGATCGAACGTCAATTTCTCATCAATTCTCAACAGCATTGTGCGCTATCGCCCACCCCTTTCGAAGAGGGTCGCTGCCTGGCCGTGCCAACCCTCTGCAGTGTGTGCCTCTGGTTCCTCCTCATGGCAGACGCACTTATAAATAGACATGAGGGTGGTGTGGCTATAAGGCCAGCGCGTGGCATGAGGGCAGCTGAAGGCTGCGCAGGGACGCTTTAGTGTGTGCTGTGGACACTGGGTCGTGCGGGGGGGGGGGGGGGCAGCATGTAACCCAGGAGAAGAGGCAGCGGTGTGACCCGCAGGCAGTGATTGTCCTTGGTTGGAGGTAGTGTGGTGCTTAGCTAAGGTATGCCTTGCTAATGAGGGTTTGTCCGAAGTAAAAATTGTTAGGGGGGCTCACTCTTGCCTCTATTATGGCTTAATAGTGGGACCTGGGAGCCTGAGATGTAGCCCTGCATGCTGCCCCTCGCCTGCCCTATCCGTTTCTGTGGTGTTTCCATTGATTTCGGATGTTTTCTGGTTTTTCACAAGTGAAGACCTATGTGGAGCACCGGTCATATACAAAAATGCTCGAGTCCCCCATTGACTTCAATGGGGTTCGTTACTCGAAACGAGCTCTCAAGCATCGCGGAAAGTTCGACTTGGCAACAAGTACTAAGGGTGCCCTGTGTAGCCATGTCTGGTCCCCTATACATTAGGACAAGTACTAAGGGTGCCCTGTGTAGTCATGTCTGGTCCCTATATATTAGGACAAGTACTAAGGGTGTCCTGTGTAGTCATGTCTGGTCCCCTATATATTAGGACAAGTACTAAGGGTGCCCTGTGTAGTCATGTCTGGTCTCTATATATTAGGACAAGTACTAAGGGTGCCCTGTGTAGTCATGTCTGGTCCCTATATATTAGGACAAGTACTAAGGGTGTCCTGTGTAGTCATGTCTGGTCTATATATTAGGACAAGTACTAAGGGTGCCCTGTGTAGTCATGTCTGGTCTCTATATATTAGGACAAGTACTAAGGGTGCCCTGTGTAGTCATGTCTGGGTCTATATATATTAGGACAAGTACTAAGGGTGTCCTGTGTAGTCATGTCTGGTCCCCTATATATTAGGACAAGTACTAAGGGTGTCCTGTGTAGTCATGTCTGGTCCCTATATATTAGGACAAGTACTAAGGGTGTCCTGTGTAGTCATGTCTGGTCTCCTATATACTAGGACAAGTACTAAGGGTGTCCTGTGTAGTCATGTCTGGTCCCTATATATTAGGACAAGTACTAAGGGTGCCCTGTATAGTCATGTCTGGTCCCTATATATTAGGACATGTACTAAGGGTGCCCTGTGTAGTCATGTCTGGTCCCCTATATATTAGGACAAGTACTAAGGGTGCCCTGTATAGTCATGTCTGGTCCCTATATATTAGGACATGTACTAAGGGTGCACTGTGTAGTCATGTCTGGTCCCTATATATTAGGACAAGTACTAAGGGTGCACTGTGTAGCCATGTCTGGTCCCTATATATTAGGACAAGTACTAAGGGTGCCCTCTGTAGTCATGTCTGGGTCCCTATATATTAGGACAAGTACTAAGGGTGTCCTGTGTAGTCATGTCTGGTCTATATATTAGGACAAGTACTAAGGGTGCCCTGTGTAGTCATGTCTGGTCTCCTATATATTAGGACAAGTACTAAGGGTGTCCTGTGTAGTCATGTCTGGTCTCCTATATATTAGGACAAGTACTAAGGATGTCCTGTGTAGTCATGTCTGGTCTATATATTAGGACAAGTACTAAGGATGTCCTGTGTAGTCATGTCTGGTCTATATATTAGGACAAGTACTAAGGGTGCCCTGTGTAGTCATGTCTGGTCCCTATATATTAGGACAAGTACTAAGGGTGCGCTGTGTAGTCACGTCTGGTCCCTCTATATTAGGACAAGTACTAAGGGTGCCCTGTGTAGTCATGTCTGGTCTCCTATATATTAGGACAAGTACTAAGGGTGCCCTGTGTAGTCATGTCTGGTCCCTATATATTAGGACAAGCACTAAGAGCGCCCTGTGTAGTCATGTCTGGTCCCTATATATTAGGACAAGTACTAAGGGTACCCTGTATAGTCCTGTCAGGTCTCCTAGCTTGAATCCGCTATTAGGAAGATTCCGAATTCTCTCCAGAGTTGTCATTGAACTTTACGACAAGAACTTTGTGGATCTTATCAGGAAGCGTTGCTATAAGCAGGACGAGCCCTCCGTATTCCCATAAATGAAGCCGTCACATTTGTGTCCTTTCACAAACAAACTATTAATCAGTTTGATTCAAGCCGTTGTCTTAGCGCAGGGTCCCCCCCCCAGGGGAAAAGGAGAGATAAATCATTATAGATGAATAATGTCCTATATAGCACCCAAGACGGATCAATTAACAGTTCGTTAGGCTCCATTGCCTGCCAAGCCTTCCCTAAATCACCTTTTGTTTCAATGTCCTCTCCTAATTAAAACTCTGAATAGAATCTATCGCTCGGTCGCGGTTAGTGTTAAACGCCTTTTTATGACTGCAGTTAACGGAAAAAAGTGCAATATTATCCCGGAGACGCGGGTAAGACTGCAGTGGATTCATGTCCGAGGGGGCCACAGTCTACAGAGTGCAGAACTTCCTTGTGAGCTAATTGTTCAAAAATTAATGCTACACATGGGTAGAAGTATGTGAACCCCCTTCATATGTGGTTCTTGTTATCCAGTCATCACTCTTCTAGAGAGCATGGCTGTAGGGTACATGTCCATTCAGAGACAATTAGGAAGGTCAAGCATTGATGTGGGTCGTTGGATGGGGGTCGCCAGACTCAAGAAATCATTTCACACCATTTTCCATCTCGTTTTGCTCCCAAGGAAATAGGATAGTGAAGTAGAGAAGGACCTTCATCCAACTGTGGCCACAAAGGTGGTAATGTGGGACTCTCCAGAGAACATGTGCAGTATAAAACCACGTGACAAGTTTTCTGTGGATCAGTTTCAGTGTGAATCCACATTAGATGGGAAAATCCAGCGATCGGAGCGAATTCCAACGAGGTCCGGTCATCAGTGCTAGACTAGCCGCGGTCTCCTGCCAACCACGGGGGGTTTTATCATGTAATGGTGTGGAGAGTATACAGAGAATGGCGCGATCAAGGAGAACATCCAGCAAAAGGGGATCCTGCGGACGGAAACAACTCATCACTGAAGGGTCGGAGGAGGATGTCAGGAATCGTTCTGAGCAACAGGCTGCACAGTCAGCTGAATACAACACTGGTGCTCCAACTAACGTGTCCGAACGCACAGCTCGCCGTCCCTGCGCACGGATTGTATAACAGCGGGCGACCAGTTCCAGCGCCATTGTGTCTAAGAGAAACAGAAAGACGAGACTCCAGTGGGCAAAAGAGCGCAAAACTTGTATGCCTGAGCTGTGGAAAAACATCTCCTGGTCAGATGGAGCCAGATTTCTGTTGCTGATGGGAGGTCAGAATTTGGCACAAGCAGCATGAGTCGATGACCCCTTCCTGTCAGCCGGTCAGAACATGTCAGCACATGTCTCCTAGTGAAATCTAAGCCATGACAAATTGCTACGGTTCTAAAGGCTAAAAGAGGTCCAATGCTACTAGATGGGGGGTCTCTAATAAGGGAGCCATTCAGTGTATAACATAGCTTGCTGGAGGTCCATAACCCTCACTGATTCCCAGATCACTACTAAAGGAAGCAGCGGAGGTAATTGCTGAACCCCTCACCATAATCTGTGAAAATTCCTGGAGAACAGGAGAAGTCCCAGAAGATTGGAAAAAGGCAAATGTTGTCCCTATCTTCAAAAAAGGTAAGAAGGTGGATCCAGGAAACTACAGGCCTGTGAGCCTGACTTCTATACAAGGAAAGAGCTTTGAACAAATTATTAAACAGCATGTATGCAAGTACGTGGATGAGAATGGAGTAATTAACCAGAGCCAGCATGGGTTTGTAACAAACAAGTCATGCCAGACTGATCTAATTTCCTTCTATGATAGTATCACCGACTGGGTTGATCAGGGAAATGCGGTGGATATAGTATATCTTGACCTTAGTAAAGCATTTGACAAAGTATCTCATTCCAAACTTATTGAAAGAATGACCAAATATGGGATTGACAAGGCAACTGTTAGGTGGATTCACAACTGGTTGACTGATCGTACTCAAAGAGTGGTCATAAATGGCTGCACATCCAAGTGGAAGAATGTATCAAGTGGGGTACCACAAGGCTCTGTCCTGGGCCCAGTGTTGGTCAACATTGTTATAAATGATCTGGAGGAGGGAATTGATGGGAAACTGATCAAATTTACCAACGACACAAAGCTAGCAGGGATTGCTAACACTAGGAAAGAGAGAAAGAGAATTCAAAAAGATCTAGAAAAGCTTGAACAGTGGTCGGCGACTAACAGAATGGTATTTAACAAGGAGAAATGCAAAGTCCTATATCTGGGCAAGAAAAATTAGTAAAGCACATACAGAATGGGAGGAATTGGGCTAAGCAGCAGCACGTGTGAAAAAGACTTGGGTATACTAATAGATCATAGACTGAACATGAGTCAACAATGTGATGCAGCAGCCGAAAAGGCAAACACAATTCTGGGATGTATTAAGGTTCAATATATATTTTATTGAATGTAACATCAGCAGTACAAAAAGAAATTCCAACCATGTTAAAGAGATCCTTTCAATCAGGAAAAGACATACAGAAACTCAATAGGGCACTTATATATATATATATATACATACGCACATATGTACACTTGCATGTGTCTCAGGAGCGTAGGCTACTTCCCGAGACCTATATCATGTCAATATTGCTAAGTCGTGTAACACAAGAAAAAAAAAAAACGAGAGCAAGAAGAAAAAGCAATAAGAAGAAAAAGAAATAGGGGTGATAAGAAATTAGAAGGAAAGAGTAGAGCCGGGGGGTAGGATAGAGAGGGAGAAGGAAAAGAGGGGGGAGGGAACCACCGGTGTTCCCCGAGGGGAAGGGGTAGGGCCTCTCGACCCGACGGTAGCAACACGTGTCCCAGTTTGAATACATTTAGGGTGGTATTCCATCATTAGCTAACCATGATTCCAATTTAGCAGAGGAGCGAAAGTTTATCCAAGTCGCCCATGTAGCATAATAACTGGAGAATCTTGTGTCGTCTCTAGCTCTCAGCTCTTCCATGTACCTTATGTCGTCCATGGCCTTTACCCACATTAGATGTGACGGAGTCGTCTTAGTGTTCCATAACTGTGGTATCACTTGTCTCACTGCTAGGAGAAAGAACCTAAGGAGTCCCCTCTTGATCGAGGCCATAGGGCCTGGGATGGTAGAGAGGAGGGCGATCTCTGGGGAAAGGACCTTCGCAGCAGTGAGGGCATTGTATAATGTCTTAACCTCGCTCCACAGAGGGGCAGGACCTCTGGGATGTATTAAAGGGGTTGTCCCGCGAAAGCAAGTGGGGGTATACACTTCTGTATGGCCATATTAATGCACTTTGTAATGTACATTGTGCATTAATTATGAGCCATACAGAAGTTATTCACTTACCTGTTCCGTTGCTGGCGTCCTCGTTTCCATGGAGCCTGTCTAATTTTCAGCGTCTAATCGCCGGATTAGACGCGCTTGCGCAGTCCGGTCTTCTTCTTTTCTGAATGGGGCCGCTCGTGCCGGAGAGCGGCTCCTCGTAGCTCCGCCCCGTCACGTGCCGATTCCAGCCAATCAGGAGGCTGGAATCGGCAATGGACCGCACAGAAGACCTGCGGTCCACCGAGGGTGAAGATCCCGGCGGCCATCTTCACCAGGTAAGTAAGAAGTCACCGGAGCGCGGGGATTCAGGTAAGCACTGTCCGGTTTTCTTTTTTAACCCCTGCATCGGGTTTGTCTCGCGCCGAACGGGGGGGCTATTGAAAAAAAAACAAACCCGTTTCGGCGCGGGACAACCCCTTTAAGAGAAGCATAGAGTCTAGATCACGTGAGGTCATTATCCCCCTCTACTCTTCCTTACTCAGACCTCATCTGGAATACTGGGTCCAGTTCTGGGCTCCCCACTTTAAAAAAGACATAGACAAACTGGAGCAAGTTCAGAGAAAAGTTACCAAGATGGTGAGCGGTCTGCAAATCATGTCCTATGAGGAACGGTTAAAGGATCTGGGAATGTTTAGCAGAAGAGAAGGCTGAGAGGAGACTTAATAGCGGTCTACAAATATCTGAAGGGCTGTCACAGTGCAGAGGGATCAGCCCTATTCTTATCTGCACAAGGAAAGACTAGAAGCAATGGGATGAAACTGAAAGGGAGGAGACACAGATTAGATATTAGACAGTGAGGGTGATCAATGAGTGGAACAGGTTGCCACGGGAGGTAGGGAGTTCTCCTTCAATGGAAGTCTTCAGAGGCTGGACAGACATCTGCCTGGATGCCTGAGCAGGGTGTTGGACCCGATGAACCTGGAGGACCCAATGACCCCGGAGGACCCGATGACCCTGGAGGTCCCTTCCAACTCTACTATTCTAGGATTCTATGATCACTTAGTACCACTTTGCTGGGATGCCCAGTGATCAGCTGGCAATACATGTTTAATTTCCCTACTGTGCCCCTTCAGGATAAATGAAGTATTACAGAGTGCCAATTCACATTAATGGGTTGTCTATGTAGTAATTGTCCTCCAGAGAGAGATGCTCTATCAACCTGCTTTCTACTTTGACCAAGAGATGATGACTCCCTCTGTTGATTCAGATTTCATTAATAAGTTGCATGAATATGGGTTTGTAAGCTGGACAACCCCTTTAAATCCATAAAGTCATCAGTAAGGAAGAACTTTCCCCAAGCCTGACCTGAGCCTGGCCTTGCCGCTGACTTATTGATGCTCTGCATGTGATTTTACTAGCATTTGTATTGTTGCAGCCAACTGTGGTGGGTGCTGTCCATCCAGCAACCTCGGTAGATCATGGGCACCAGCAATGAAGCTCTGTGCAGCAGTGTACCTGCGGTGGGTACAGAGAGTCACACAAGGGCCCGATGCCCTATAGGAGGGCACCAATGCAATATAAGTCATACATGTGGGCATGAGGCACTTGGTACAAATTTTACATCAGCGTTGGATGCTTCGAGCTGCACTTCGGGGTCATCAGTGAAATAACGAAGAGGTGAAAGGTGAGCGGTCCCTTAGATCAGAGTCGTCATCGTGGAATATTAATGTGCGCCCATATCGCACAGCACAGAGGCGCGTGATAATGGACTCCTGGCGTTACTGTCTGAGTATAATTATAATTCGGGGAGAAATTATGACTTTTCTGCCCTTTTCACCTGCTGGACCCATAAAAAGAATCTCATTTTGTGAAGCGGGCGGCTTTGTGCGGCGTCCGGCATCGATCTTCTGCCCCATGTATCTACCTGCAGTTAAACTTCTGCAGACAAGTTGGTATTTTTTCCTGCATGATTAATTATAAGTATTGACGATCCGGGGTGTTATTTGCATAGGAAGCGTTAATGAGAAGAAATTCAGCTTTAGAAAAGAGCCCAAAAGAAAAGCGAGAGAACAAACACCCGTTTCCAAAATCAATGGTGATTTGCACTGTAGAGACGGCGGTGGCGTCTGAACGCGTCCCTGCTAATCAATGCAGGCAGGGATGCAGCCCGGGGACCGGCTCTAAGGATCGGACGCTCCCAGACCGCAGGCTTTGAAGTCTGAATGACACTCGGGGGATCTTTCCCAAGGACAAAGCGTTTGCTGGTCTGAGGGTCTATAAATGAGAATCCGCCCGGCAACAGATGTGGATGATTATAGAGGAGCGCAAAGTCATCAACCACAAAGTCTCATCAAGAGGAACTTTTGGAGTCGTGCAGGAAATGCTCCCAAAGTCTGATAGCGGCCGTGCGCTGCTGTAAGGTGGGATGAGTTTGGTGCAGCGCTGCTGCTAGATAACAATGGAGGCCATGCCGCAAGAATTCACCTCTTCCCTCCCAACTCCTCTTTACGGCTGCGGGCCTGTGGCTCATCCATAATTTGCAGTTTTTAAGTGACCCATCGATGCAGCCCTGGTTGCCAAGGGCGTTGGTAGGGGCTTAAAAGATATATATTTGACCACCTCACAACATATATATATATACATTAGTGACATCGCATCTATAAGGGTTTGTTCACACGGGGCGTATCTGATGCAAATTTAGTGCAGTTGAAAAAAACACAGCAAATATGCACCAAATGGTGTGAATTTTAAAGAGGAATTTGGCGTGGATTCGCCACGGATTTCACACCAAAATCTACACCATTTGGCCCGTAGCAAATCCATCACATGTGAAAATACCCTTGGACTTTTATAACATGGCAGCTTTAGATACAGCGGCTCAACTCTAGGATACCTCTAAATACGTAATTCAGTCACCATATAATAGATACCAGCTCTACACAGTGATAGTGATTACAGTGCAGTTACCTCCAGCGATCACAGGCAGACCCCATAAATAAATTCAGACCCCAGACCAAACTCCCTAAATACAGATCTAGGGCTGACCCCCTAAATACAGAATCCCTAAACTAATACGGACCCCATACACATGGCTCACACTCTCCACCTCCATGCTTCTCTCCCTTTTCACTGGAGGACCTACATAGTCATATGACCTTGTCCCTGAAGGTCCTCCTGAGGGTAATGGCACTGGGCATTAAGATGGTTTCTACTGTGAATCCCCTGAAAAAAAAAAAAAAAACACAACTACTTTGTGCGTCCAGCATTTGGACAATGAATCCCGTCACAAAGCCGTTTTGTCACAGTTTTTGCAATGATACAAGCTGTAATGTTTATTATTTATTAGTTGCCAGTAGGACCTTCAATGACCCGGGCACCGGAGGTAGCATCTGAGTTACAACAGGACAAGTTACTCGAACAGCTAATAGGTTGCAGAATCTTGTAACGGTTTTGAGCACTCAGGTCTCACAGTGCAGAACATTCCCAGGAGATGCTACATTGTATCGGCTCGCCGGGCTTTGCAGGACCAGGTTCAGCCTTTCAACTATAGTCTTTAGATAAAGCAATGCTAACACCGCCACTTGTGCCACGCTTGCATCTTAACCGCCCCACGTGGGACCCCATCTACACCTACTGTTGCCTGCACTGTCTGTCCCTTATACTTCTGGACACGTGTACATGAGGTCTCTTTATAGACTGTCTGTTCCTTATTGAGCATCTCTGTGGACATACAGTTTATCTCCTTCTCACAAACCCATCAATTAAACAGACATGACAACATTCCTCTACCAGAACTCCAGCATTGGTCTCCTCCGTCCCCAGAAGAAGGGATGCTATACAAGGGTAGTCACGGCATGGCCAACTGTTGTGAGATGTGTCGCTGCCATCAATCCCCCCCCTGTGTGACGTGTTCTGTTGGGATTACAATCTGGTTAGATGGCATCTCGAAATCATTGAATCGTTTTTTCTTTACATTTATTTACGTTTTACAGCGTGCCAAATTCATGCGAACTGGAGACCCAAAGAGGTTGGAAAAATGTAGATCCCCACAGAACATCCACAATATCACCAATGGGACCTGAAAACTCAAAGCAATTCCTAAATAATGTTTGCTATATTGAATCGATGGTGACACTATATAGAGGGTTCCCCTCACCAATCACAAGGGCTCATCGGGGGGTGAAATATTATAAATGTCAACAAATAATATCCAGGATGAATTCTATCATTCTTATAGAAGTTCTGTACATAATGTTACAAAATGCAGATATCCATCACTCCATATAGTGAGATATTCGGTATATACTCACCATCCATACAGCTGATCTAACAGAACTGCTGTATAGAAGAAGCCCGACAAGTATCACTCTTGATATGTCACCCCACCAAAATCACACAATGAAATGTGAAATTTGGCATATACAGGTGGAGTGCCTCACTGAAGATCTCAGGTGTGGTATAGACATGTACAGGTGGAGTGTCCCACTGCTGATCTAAGGTGAGGTATAGAAATGTACAGGTGGAGTGCCTCATTACTGATCTCAGGTGAGATATAGACATGTGCAGATGGCGTGTCCCACTGTTGATCTTTGGTGAGGTATAGACATGTGCAGGTAGAGTGCTTAACTGCTGATCTCAGGTGAGGTATAGACATGTGCAGGTGGAGTGCCCCACTGCTGATCTCAGGTGAGGTATAGATATTTTCAAATGGAGTGCCTCACTGCCGATCTCAGGTGAATTATAGACATGTACAGGTGGAGTTCCTCATTACTGATCTCAGGTGAGATATAGACATGTGCAGATGGCGTGTCCCACTGTTGATCTTTGGTGAGGTATAGACATGTGCAGGTGGAGTGTCCCGCTGCTGATCTCAGGTGAGATATAGACATGTACAGGTGGAGTGTCCCGCTGCTGACATCAGGTGAGGTATAAACAGGTACAGGTGGAGGTCCTCACTACTGATCTCGGGTGAGGTATTGACATAAGCAGGTGAAGTGTCCCACTGCTGATCTCAGGTGAGGTATAGACATGTGCAGGTGAAGTGTCCCACTGCTGATCTCAGGTGTGGTATAGACATGTGCAGGTGAAGTGTCCCACTGCTGATCTCAGGTGTGGTATAGACATGTGCAGGTGAAGTGCCCACTGCTGATCTCAGGAGTGGTATAGACATGTGCAGGTGAAGTGTCCCACTGCTGATCTCAGGTGAGGTATAGACATGTACAGGTGGAGTGCCTCATTACTGATTTCAGGTGAGATATAGACAAGTGCAGATGGCGTGTCCCACTCCTGATCTTAGATGAGGTATACACATGTGCAGGTGGAGTGACTCACTGCTTATCTCAGGTGAGGTATAGATATTTTCAAATGGAGTGCCTCACTGCCGATCTCAGGTGAGGTATAGACATATACAGGTGGAGTGCTTAACTGCTGATCTCAGGTGAGGTATAGACATGTGCAGGTGAAGTGCCTCACTGCTGATCTCAGGTGAGGTATAGACATGTGCAGGTGGAGTGCCTCACTGCTGATCTCAGGTGAGGTATAGACATGTGCAGGTGTAGTGCCTCACTGCTGATCTCAGGTAAGGTATAGACGTGCAGATGGCGTGTCCCACTGCTGATCTTAGGTGAGGTATACACATGTGCAGGTGGAGTGCCTCACTGCTTATCTCAGGTGAGGTATAGATATTTTCAAATGGAGTGCCTCACTGCCGATCTCAGGTGAGGTATAGACATATACAGGTGGAGTGCTTAACTGCTGATCTCAGGTGAGGTATAGACATGTGCAGGTGAAGTGCCTCACTGCTGATCTCAGGTGAGGTATAGACATGTGCAGGTGAAGTGCCTCACTGCTGATCTCAGGTGAGGTATACACATGTGCAGGTGGAGTGCCTCACTGCTTATCTCAGGTGAGGTATAGATATTTTCAAATGGAGTGCCTCACTGCCGATCTCAGGTGAGGTATAGACATATACAGGTGGAGTGCTTAACTGCTGATCTCAGGTGAGCTATAGACATGTGCAGGTGAAGTGCCTCACTGCTGATCTCAGGTGAGGTATAGACGTGCAGGTGGAGTGCCTCACTGCTGATCTCAGGTGAGGTATAGACATATACAGGTGGAGTGCTTACCTGCTGATCTCAGGTGAGGTATAGACATGTGCAGGTGAAGTGCCTCACTGCTGATCTCACGTGAGGTATAGACATGTGCAGGTGGAGTGCCTCACTGCTGATCTCAGGTGAGGTATAGACATGTGCAGGTGTAGTGCCCCACTGCTGATCTCAGTTGAGGTATAGACATGTACAGGTGGAGTGCCTCACTGCTGATCTCAGGTAAGGTATAGACATGTGCAGATGGCGTGTCCCACTGCTGATCTTAGGTGAGGTATACACATGTGTAGGTGGAGTGCCTCACTGCTGATCTCAGGTGAGGTATAGACATGTACAGGTGGAGTGTCCCACTGCTGATCTCAGGTGAGGTATACACATGTGCAGGTGGAGTGCCTCATTACTGATCTCAGGTGAGATATAGACATGTGCAGATGGCGTGTCCCACTGTTGATCTTTGGTGAGGTATAGACATGTGTAGGTGGAGTGCTTAACTGCTGATCTCAGGTGAGGTATAAACATGTACAGGTGGAGGTCCTCACTACTGATCTCAGGTGAGGTATAGACATAAGCAGGTGAAGTATCCCACTGCTGATCTCAGGTGTGGTATAGACATGTACAGGTGAAGTGCCTCACTGCTGATCTCAGGTGAGGTATAGACATGTACAGGTGGAGTGCCTCACTGCTGATCTCAGGTGAGATATAGACATGTGCAGATGGCGTGTCCCACTGTTGATCTTTGGTGAGGTATAGACATGTGCAGGTGGAGTGCCCCACTGCTGATCTCAGGTGAGATATAGACGTGTACAGGTGCAGTGTCCCGCTGCTGACATCAGGTGAGGTATAAACATGTACAGGTGGAGGTCCTCACTACTGATCTCAGGTGAGGTATAGACATATACAGGTGAAGTGTCTCACTGCTGATTTCAGGTGAGGTATTGACATAAGCAGGTGAAGTGTCCCACTGCTGATCTCAGGTGTGGTATAGACATGTGCAGGTGTAGTGCCCCACTGCTGATCTCAGTTGAGGTATAGACATGTGCAGGTAAAGTGTCCCACTGCTGATCTTAGGTGAGATATACACATGTGTAGGTGGAGTGCCTCACTGCTGATCTCAGGTGAGCCATAGACATTTTCAAGTGGAGTGCCTCACTGCCGATCTCAGATGAGGTATAGACATGTACAGGTGAAATGCCTCACTGCTGATCTCAAGTGAGGTATAGACATGTGCAGGTGGAGTGCCTCAATGCTTATCTTAGGTGAGGTATAGACATGTACAGGTGGAGAGCCTTACTACTGATCTCAGGTAAGGTATAGACATATACAGGTGAAGTGCCTCACTGCTGATCTCAGGTGAGGTATAGACATATACAGGTGAAGTGCCTCACTGCTGATCTTAGGTGAGGTATAGACTTGTACAGATGGAGAGCCTCACTGCTGATCTTAGGTGAGATATAGACATGTGCAGGAGGAGTGTCCCACTGCTGATCTCAGGTGAGGTATAGACATGTACAGGTGGAGTGCCTCACTGCTGATCTCAGGTGAGGTATAGACATGTGCAAGCAGAGTGCCTCAATGTGGTTCTCAGGTGACGTATAGACATGTGCAGGTGAAGTGTCCCACTGCTGATCTCAGGAGTGGTATAGACATGTGCAGGTGAAGTGTCCCACTGCTGATCTCAGGTGAGGTATAGACATGTGCAGGTGGAGTGCCTTATTACTGATCTCAAGTGAGATATAGACATGTGCAGATGGCGTGCCTCACTGCCGATCTCAGGTGAGGCATAGAGATATACAGGTGAAGTGCCTCACTGCTGATCTCAAGTTCGGTATAGACATGTGCAGGTGGAGATCCTCACTGCTTATCTCAGGTGAGATATACACATGTACAGGTGTGTAGTGTCCCACTGCTGATCTTAGGTGAGGTATTGACATGTACAGGTGGAGTGCCTCACTGCTGATCTCAGGTGAGGTACAGACATGTGCAGGTGGAGTGTCCAACTGCTGATCTCAGGTGAGGTATAGACATGTAAAAGTGGGATGCCTCAGTGCTGATCTCAGGTGACATATAGACAGGTACAGGTGGAGTGCCTCACTGCTGATCTCAGGTGAGGTATAGACATGTACAGGTGGAGTGCCTCACTGCTTATCTCAGGTGAGGTATAGACATGTGTAGTTGGAATGCCTCACTGCTGATCTCAGGTGAGGTATAGACATGTACAGGTGGAGTGCTCCACTGCTGATCTCAGGTAAGGTGTAGACATGTACAGGTGGAGTGCCTCACTGCTGATCCCAGGTGAGGTATAGACATGTACAGGTGGAGTGCCTCACTGCTGATCCCAAGTGAGGTATAGACATGTACAGGTGGAGTGTCTCACTACTGATCTCAGGTGAGGTATAGACATGTACAGGTGGAGTGCCTCACTGCTGATCCCAGGTGAGGTATAGACATGTACAGGTGGAGTGCCTCACTGCTGATCCCAGGTGAGGTATAGACATGTACAGGTGGAGTGTCTCACTGCTGATCTTAGGTGAGGTATAGACATGTACAGGTGGAGTGTCTCACTGCTGATCTCAGGTGAGGTATAGACATGTGCAGTTGGAGTGTCGCACTGCTGATCTCAGGTGAGGTATAGACATGTGCAGGTGGAGTGTCTCACTGCTGATCTTAGGTGAGGTATAGACGTGTACAGGTGGAGTGTCTCACTGCTGATCTCAGGTGAGGTATAGACATGTACAGGTGGAGTGCCTCACTGCTAATCCCAGGTGAGGCATAGACATGTACAGGTGGAGTGTCTCACTGCTGATCTCAGGTGAGGTATAGACATGTGCAGGTGGAGTGCCTCACTGCTGATCCCAGGTGACATATAGACATGTACAGGTGGAGTGTCTCACTGCTGATCTCAGGTGAGGTATAGACATGTACAGGTGGAGTGTCTCACTGCTGATCTCAGGTGAGGTATAGACATGTGCAGGTGGAGTGTCCCACTGCTGATCTCAGGTGAGGTATAGACATGTGCAGGTGGAGTGCCTCACTGCTGATCTCAGGTGACATATAGACATGTACAGGTGGAGCGTCTCATTGCTGATCTCAGGTGAGGTATAGACATGTACAGGTGGAGTGCCTCACTGCTTATCTCAGGTGAGGTATAGACATGTACAGGTGAAATGCCTCACTGCTGATCCCAGGTGACATATAGACATGTACAGGTGGAGTGTCTCACTGCTGATCTCAGGTGAGGTACAGACATGTACAGGTGGAGTGTCCCACTGCTGATCTCAGGTGAGGTATAGACATGTGCAGGTGGAGTGCCTAACTGCTGATCTCAGGTGACATATAGACATGTACAGGTGGAGCGTCTCATTGCTGATCTCAGGTGAGGTATAGACATGTACAGGTGGAGTGCCTCACTGCTGATCTTAGGTGAGGTATAGACCTGTACAGGTGGAGTGCCTCAATGCTGATCTCAGGTGAGGTATACACATGTACAGATGGAGAGCCTCACTGCTGATCTCAGGTAACGTATAGACATGTGCAGGTGGAGTGTCCAACTGCTGATCTCAGGTGAGGTATAGACATGTACAGGTGGAGTGTCCAACTGCTGATCTCAGGTGACATATAGACAGGTACAGGTGGAGCGTCTCATTGCTGATCTGAGGTGAGGTATAGACATGTGCAGGTGGCGTGTCCCACTGCTGATCCCAGGTGAGGTATAGACATGTACAGGTGGAGTGTCTCACTGCTGATCCCAGGTGAGGCATAATCCACAGGAAAATAGCGTTACCGCAGTCATGGATGCAGGTTCTCTACATTTAACAAGAGACCACGTGTTGATTGGTTCCTGATAACCTCACAGCATCTGACTCAGGCTCCCTTCACACAGGCGACAAAAATTGTGCGAGATTTGTTGGTTGTGAGACGCACAAATATGACCCTTATTCTTTTTAACGGGGTCATACACATCAGCCATGGTTGACAGTACAATAAGCTGAAGATCGTTGGTGGTAAGTAGTAGATTTTGCTTCTGCTATCTGGTGATAGATAGGACATTCTGCTCCCAAACCCTAGTGACCGATGATACAGTAAGTGTGTGACCCCTGGTGGTCAGTGGGACAATCAGGTCCCAATCCTTGGTGCTCAGTATGGTCCAATCAGTGGTACACTCAGCCCCTGATACTTAGTGGTTAATGGTGGCCTATTCACTGTGGCAAGTTGGGGTTACTAGCCTGCGGATCGCCGACCTCTCGGACTGGAAACGGTACATCTCACATAAAAAAAAAAAAGCGCCCAGGAAACGTGGATTTCTTTAGAACTGGCGCCTGCCAGCGTTTATTTGTACAGTACAGCATGTTTATTTCAGCATACCATAAACACAGTCCATAAGTTCAGGGTTCACAAACCCACAGGTTGCCGTCACTAACTCTGCCTGGGGCATCTGGAGGGCGTCCTCCTTTGTCAGACAAGTGACAGGCCCAACTGGTCCGCACCGGACCTCAGGCTCCAAGTCCTTTATGCAGCTCCTTTCCCGCCTCTCTCTGGTCCACACTGGACCTCTGGCTCTCTCAGCCAACTTCTCTCTTGAGTGTGCCAGGAACAGACCTATTGCTTCCTGCCACACCCAGCAGGTGTTCACCGTTTCAGACAGGCTCAACAAAAGCAGTAATCTGCACTCCGAGACCCTCTACAGGCCACTCTTGCTACTGCCTTGCCACATCACCTCTAGATCCCTGGTTGGTGGTGCTGCAAACTGCAGCTCACTGGGGGTCCGTAATATAGCCCACTCCCATTTGACTACAGCCAATAGTAGATTAAGCTTCCAGTTCAACAGGCCGCTCCTCATCCTTGATAGTCAGTGGTAAATTAGGATGCTGATCCCTGCAGTTTGATGGTACAAGTACACTAAGCTCCTGCAAAGTAATCGGACACCTGAGCAAAAAACGGAAGCAGTATTTATTTCCATATTGTAATACTTAGTGGGGCTCCTTTGGCCCTAATGACATCAGATATTCTCCGGGGATACTTTCTACTAACGTCCGATACACTTCAGCTGGTATTTCCATCCATTCATCCTGCAAACATCTGGAGAGTTATTTCAAAGGAGATGGATGCTCTTCATATTTCCTGACTGAATGTTTCTGGTGCTTGAAATATAAGCCCTAGGCCCCCTGCACACGGGTGGAAATTCCATGGTGAGATTTCACACAGAATTTCCGCCCGTGCCTGCTGCCATAGGATTGCATTAGATATTGCAAAACACACGTGGAAAACAAATCGTGGCATGTCCTATTTCTCACAGAGGCCCGCACAGAAATGTCAGTGGTGACAGGCCAGCTCCGTTCTGCGCATGCACAGGCTGGGTGGCAGCCGGCACACAGCGCAGAGAGGAGACGCCGGGAGCGGTGAGCCGCAGGGGCAGGGGTCTGCATCCCGCTGTAAGAATTCTCACAGCGGGATCCGACCCGGCTGTCTGCAGGCGGCCCTACTCCGAAACTAAGCCCTAGGTGAAGACTTAAACAAACAAAAACCATGTATCACCTAAGAAGCGCTGTCCGACTCCGCTGCATCTTCTCCCTGGTCCCCGGCACGGGTCTTCAGGCATGTCTTCTGACCAGGGATTAGAAAATCCCCATCTCCAGAAAGCGAAGCCTCTGATTGGTTGAGCGCTCTGGTGCTCAGCCAATCAGAGCCAGTGCTCGATGCACCAATCACAGCCATTTTAAGGATCTTTATTTTCTCGCACCCTTGATGCTGTCGCACTCCTGGGCTTTGGTAAGGAATGTTGAGCCTTGGCTTCAGGTTCTCAGGTGGCTCTGCATGGTGTTCACCTCGCTGGGGACAGCAGTTAGGATTGTGCTGCTGCCACCTGCGAGATTGTGCCACGTAAAACATGCCCAGGCCATAACAGAACCTCTGTCGTACTTACCTGTTGGCACAACAGGCAGAAGGTGTTACCCAGGTACATCCATCTGATGTGTGATTCAGCACTCAATAGAACATTCTTCCATTGCTCACTGTCCAATCATGTCACTCCTGACACCATTGTAGACGGGCCGATGGATTATGCTTTGTGATGGACGGCTAGTCTGCCACGGCATAACTCAATGTCTGTGGTGGAGGGGCATCATGGTTTGGATCTATGGCGGAGGGACGTCATAGTTTGGAGATATGGCAGAGGGACATCATGGTTTGTATCTATGGTGGAGGGACATCATAGTTTGGAGATATGGTGGAGGGGCATCATGGTTTGCATCTATGGTGGAGGGGCATCATGGTTTGTATCTATGGTGGAGGGACATCATAGTTTGGAGATATGGTGGAGGGGTTGTTGAATTTAAGGGTTAACTTACAATTTTTTCCTGCTCAATGTGTTCAATATATTCAGTAACAGACCAGTCTGGCAGCAGAGTAACAACCCTTCAGCTGTGTGACCTTTAGATCTGTACCAGCTTTTATCTGATTACTTCCCCCTTTCTATTCTTTTGGCAGCTGATCCTACATCTACTCCAAACCTCTGTCCAGTCCCAGCGATGGTCAGATCTCTTGCCAAACAATCCAGTTGTGTCTGTAATGCCAGCAGTGTGCACCAGGTGGCAGCAGAGCCCAGGATGATTCGGCACTAATAAAGTTATTTACTTATTGAGCAGAAATGGTATCTGGATTATCTCTTGAATGTAGAGAGAGGGAGAAAGCTGTTGCCAGACTCCCCTGTCCCTTACAGACTGTTGTGTCCCCCTCCAGACACTGCTGTCCTGCTCTGCCCCCCTCCAGACACCGCTGTCCCTTTCTAGACCTCTCTGTCACCCTCCAGGGCCTTCTGTCCCCTTCTGTCCTGGTATGTCCTATCTTTTCACATTCTTCGGAATGTATCACCCATTCAATGGGACAGTAAAACGCATCGCACGGTGTGGGATGTGCACATGAGTTCCTTGGCTCAATATTGCGCTCTGCAACAGAACACCCCCAAGTGGCATATCCGTGTACCTGGTTATATTTTACGTGTCACGTTTGATATCACTGAGTAAATAAATGATGACCGGAAATATGCCAGACATATATTCCTGATCAGAGGATCTCCTGTGGAGATATGGCCGAAATGGGGGATTATGGTTTTTCACAGGTATGTATGCATTTACCCCACCCTTTTCTGAATGACCTCAGAGGGGTTGGGGGGATGTGTGTTTTGGTGAAACTGAGGGGGTCAGAAAGACTGGGTGTTAGACCTTCGGAGGTGCGCTACAGTGTATGGACTCTCCCATTTGTTTCCAGTGACTGCGCACAATCAGAACCTTGGGCTGAACACCCCAAATCTAGTATCTCTTTATTTCTTCCCTGTTTTAGGTTAAGTACTGTCTGTTGTGTATACCTGTAAACCGTATCCCCACTGTTCATACTTCTCTGTATATCTTTGTATATATAAATATTTAGCACTGCTAGTCTGTTTTAGAATAAATCTGTAATTTATTAGTTAAACCTCGTCTGTTTTAAAGTGAACCATAACTCTGAAGATTGTGTTAATATCATAAGTCTGGGTTCTAGCTTACCTGGGAAACAAAAGCTAGTGGTGGCAGCGAGTGTGTGCGGGTATTGTAGAGTGCGGGAGGCATTAGACTGGATTAAGGGGCGATTTGAGCTTTTGTTCTGCAAGCGTGCAGAATCCTGGGAAAGCTGGGTACAAATCTGCCTATATTCTAATGACTCTGTGCTTGCAATTACGCTAGAGTGATCGATCGAGGCTCTGCCGTAACAAGCGTTCGCAGCAGCGAGAGCGCTCAGATTAGACGATCCATGAGAAATCAGTGATAGAGGCGCGATCAATCTCAGTAGTAAAAGTGGCCTCACTAGTAACAGTAAGCCCCACAGTTACCCCAGTAGTAATAGTGTCCCCTATATTAGCCTCAGTAGTAATAGTGACCCCTATATTAGCCTCAGTAGTAATAGTGACCCCTATACTGGTAGTAATAGTAACCCCACAGAGGCCTCAGTAGTAATCGTGTCCCCTATATCCACCCTAGTAGAAATAGTGTCCCCTATATTGACCTCAATAGTAATAGAGACCTCTATATCAGCCCTAGTAGTAATAGTAACCCCACAGTGGCCTCAGAAGTAATAGTGACCCCTACAGTGGCCCCAGTAGTAATAGTGACCCTCCCACAGTGGCCCCAGTAGTAATAGTGACCCCCACAGTGGCCCCAGTAGTAATAGTGACCCCCACAGTGGCCCCAGTAATAATAATGATCCCCACAGTGGCCCCAGTAATAATAATGATCCCCACAGTGGCCCCAGTAATAATAATGACCTCTACATCAGCCCCAATAGTAATAGTAACCCCCACATTGGCCTCAGTAGTAATGGTAACTCTCTATTGGCCTCAGTAGTAATAGCAACCCCGAAGTGGCCTCAACTGTAACACCATTACTAATGAGGCTGATATAGAGGACCCTATTACTAATAGTGTCCCCTATATCGACCTCAGTAGTAACAGTGACTCCCAGAGTACCCCAGTAGTAATAGAGCCCCCCTTGAAACCGATGTACTTAACTCTTTCTGGTCTTCATAGCACTGCTGCTTCGCTCGGCGCTGCTGCGGGACACACACACTGAAGGAAGTATGTGTGCCTGGACTCCTCCTTTCTCCTCTCCTCCTGTGGAACCAATGAGGAGAGGTCAGGGGAGGATGATTTCGGGTGCACACACTGCTGTCAGTATGTGCATCCTTCAACAGCGCCAGTGAGTGATTACCAGCTGTAGAGATGCGGCACGGTGGCTGGTAATCGCCTTCATGATGACCAGATGTCCCAAAAGCAGGCAAATAGCTGTCCTGCTTGGGACCCTGGGAAAAGCGGGACACAGGGTCCCAAATCGTGACTGTCCCGCTTAAATCCGGACGTCTGGTCACCTTATGTAAAGTCAACACTGTCATCACCAGAAGACCCCCAGACCCGCAGTGACAGTGGTGGGGGCAGCATTATGTGGGGGCTGTTCTGCTGCTGGATCCGGGGCTTTAGTCAAGGTGGAGGGAATTCTGAACAGTCCCAAATATCAGACCATTTTGGCCCAAAACCTTAAGCTTTGGCTTAAAAGATGAAGACGAATTTCACCTTTCAGCACAACGACCCAGGACAGACGGACAAATCACCAAGAGAATGGCTTCATGAGAAGAAGACCAGAGTTTTGGAATGGTCTAGCCAGAGCCCAGACCTAAATCCCATAGTATATCTGTGGGTGACCTGAAGAGGGCGCTATACACGGGATGCCCTCGCAATCTGACAGATTAGGAGCATTTTTACAAGGAAGAAAGGGCAGAAATCGCCAAGTGAAGATGCGCTGTACTGACAGCCCCGACCCAAAAAGACTGAATGCCATCGGAAGGTCAAAGGGTCATCAACAAAGTATTAGTTTTAGGGATTTATGCAACCACATTATTTTAAATTTCCTTTTACGTTTTCCACCCTTGTTTTCCCTGGAATTGTACAGATGGGCAGAAAGGAATCGCAAATCATTCATCTATGTTGCATTTTCTAACATGACAAAAACATCTCATATTCCCCGGGTGTGTACACTTCTATCCACTGTAGATGACTGGTCTCAGGCTCCAGCTGTCCGCTGCTGTCCTCCGGACCCGGGTGTGTAGACTTCTTCTATCCACTGTAGATGACCGGTCTCGGGGTCCAGCTGTCTGCTGCTGTCCTCCGGACCCGGGTGTGTAGACTTCTATCCACTGTAGATGACCGGTCTCGGGGTCCAGCTGTCCGCTGCTGTCCTCCGGACCCGGGTGTGTAGACTTCTATCTACTGTAGATGACCGGTCTCAGGGTCCAGCTGTCCGCTGCTGTCCTCCGGACCCGGGTGTGTAGACTTCTATCCACTGTAGATGACCGGTCTCGGGGTCCAGCTGTCCGCTGCTGTCCTCTGGGCCCGGGTGTGTAGACTTCTATCCACTGTAGATGACCGGTCTCGGGGTCCAGCTGTCCGCTGCTGTCCTCCAGACCCGGGTGTGTAGACTTCTTCTATCTACTGTAGATGACCGGTCTCAGGGTCCAGCTGTCCGCTGCTGTCCTCCAGACCCAGGTGTGTACACTTCTATCTACTGTAAATGACCGGTCTCGGGGTCCAGCTGTCCGCTGCTGTCCTCTGGGCCCGGGTGTGTAGACTTCTATCTACTGTAGATGGCCGGTCTCGGGGTCCAGCTGTCCGCTGCTGTCCTCCGGACCCGGGTCTGTAGACTTCTATCTACTGTAGATGACCGGTCTCGGGGTCCAGCTGTCCGCTGCTGTCCTCAGGGCCCGGGTGTGTAGACTTCTATCTACTGTAGATGACCGGTCTCGGGGTCCAGCTGTCCGCTGCTGTCCTCTGGGCCCGGGTGTGTAGACTTCTATCTACTGTAGATGACCGGTCTCGGGGTCCAGCTGTCTGCTGCTATCCTCTGGGCCCGGGTGTGTAGACTTCTATCTACTGTAGATGACCAGTCTCGGGGTCCAGCTGTCTGCTGCTGTCCTCTAGGCCCGGGTGTGTAGACTTCTATCTACTGTAGATGACCGGTCTCGGGGTCCAGCTGTCTGCTGCTGTCCTCTGGGCCCGGGTGTGTAGACTTCTATCTACTGTAGATGACCGGTCTCGGGGTCCAGCTGTCCGCTGCTGTCCTCTGGGCCCGGGTGTGTAGACTTCTATCTACTGTAGATGACCGGTCTCGGGGTCCAGCTGTCTGCTGCTGTCCACTGGGCCCGGGTGTGTAGACTTCTATCTACTGTAGATGACCAGTCTCGGGGTCCAGCTGTCTGCTGCTGTCCTCTGGGCCCGGGTGTGTAGACTTCTATCTACTGTAGATGACCGGTCTCGGGGTCCAGCTGTCCGCTGCTGTCCTCTGGGCCCGGGTGTGTAGACTTCTTCTATCCACTGTAGATGACTGGTCTCAGGCTCCAGCTGTCCGCTGCTGTCCTCTGGGCCCGGGTGTGTAGACTTCTATCTACTGTAGATGACCGGTCTCGGGGTCCAGCTGTCCGCTGCTGTCCTCCAGACCCAGGTGTGTAGACTTCTATCCACTGTAGATGACCGGTCTCGGGGTCCAGCTGTCCGCTGCTGTCCTCCGGACCCGGGTGTGTAGACTTCTATCCACTGTAGATGACCGGTCTCGGGGTCCAGCTGTCCGCTGCTGTCCTCCAGACCGAGGTGTGTAGACTTCTATCTACTGTAGATGACCGGTCTCAGGGTCCAGCTGTCCGCTGCTGTCCTCCGGACCTGGGTGTGTAGACTTCTATCCACTGTAGATGACCGGTCTCAGGGTCCAGCTGTCCGCTGCTGTCCTCCGGACCCGGGTGTGTAGACTTCTTATATCCACTGTAGATGACCGGTCTCAGGGTCCAGCTGTCCGCTGCTGTCCTCCAGACCCAGGTGTGTACACTTCTATCTACTGTAAATGACCAGTCTCAGGGTCCAGCTGTCCGCTGCTGTCCTCAGGGCCCGGGTGTGTAGACTTCTATCTACTGTAGATGACCGGTCTCGGGGTCCAGCTGTCCGCTGCTGTCCTCTGGGCCCGGGTGTGTAGACTTCTATCTACTGTAGATGACCGGTCTCGGGGTCCAGCTGTCTGCTGCTGTCCTCTGGGCCCGGGTGTGTAGACTTCTATCTACTGTAGATGACCGGTCTCGGGGTCCAGCTGTCCGCTGCTGTCCTCTGGACCCGGGTGTGTAGACTTCTATCTACTGTAGATGACCAGTCTCGGGGTCCAGCTGTCCGCTGCTGTCCTCTGGGCCCGGGTGTGTAGACTTCTATCTACTGTAGATGACCGGTCTCGGGGTCCAGCTGTCCGCTGCTGTCCTCTGGGCCCGGGTGTGTAGACTTCTATCTACTGTAGATGACCGGTCTCGGGGTCCAGCTGTCCGCTGCTGTCCTCTGGGCCCGGGTGTGTAGACTTCTATCCACTGTAGATGACCGGTCTCAGGGTCTAGCTGTCCGCTGCTGTCCTCCGGGCCCGGGTGTGTACACTTCTATCTACTGTAAATGACCAGTCTCAGGGTCCAGCTGTCCGCTGCTGTCCTCTGGGCCCGGGTGTGTAGACTTCTATCTACTGTAGATGACCGGTTTAGGGGTCCAGCTGTCCGCTGCTGTCCTCTGGGCCCGGGTGTGTAGACTTCTATCTACTGTAGATGACCGGTCTCGGGGTCCAGCTGTCCGCTTCTGTCCTCTGGGCCCGGGTGTGTAGACTTCTATCCACTATAGATGACCAGTCTCGGGGTCCAGCTGTCCGCTTCTGTCCTCTGGGCCCGGGTGTGTAGACTTCTATCCACTATAGATGACCAGTCTCGGGGTCCAGCTGTCCGCTGCTGTCCTCTGGGCCCGGGTGTGTAAACTTCTATCTACTGTAGATGACCAGTCTCGAGGTCCAGCTGTCCGCTGCTGTCCTCTGGGCCCGGGTGTGTAGACTTTTATCCACTGTGGATGACCAGTCTCGGGGTCCAGCTGTCCGCTGCTGTCCTCTGGGCCCGGGTGTGTAGACTTCTATCTACTGTAGATGACCGGTCTCAGGGTCCAGCTGTCCGCTGCTGTCCTCTGGGCCCGGGTGTGTAGACTTTTATCCACTGTGGATGACCAGTCTCGGGGTCCAGCTGTCCGCTGCTGTCCTCCGGACCCGGGTGTGTAGACTTCTATCTACTGTAGATGACCGGTCTCGGGGTCCAGCTGTCCGCTGCTGTCCTCCGGGCCCGGGTGTAGACTTCTATCCACTGTAGATGACCGGTCTCGGGGTCCAGCTGTCCGCTGCTGTCCTCTGGGCCCAGGTGTGTAGACTTCTATCCACTGTGGATGACCGGTCTCGGGGTCCAGCTGTCCGCTGCTGTCCTCTGGGCCCGGGTGTGTAGACTTTTATCCACTGTAGATGACCGGTCTCGGGGTCCAGCTGTCCGCTGCTGTCCTCCGGGCCCGGGTGTAGACTTCTATCCACTGTAGATGACCGGTCTCAGGGTCCAGCTGTCCGCTGCTGTCCTCTGGGCCCGGGTGTGTAGACTTCTATCCACTGTAGATGACCGGTCTCGGGGTCCAGCTGTCCGCTGCTGTCCTCAGGCCAGATGGGCAGATTCTCCTTTGTTTATTCTTGTTTCGATAACGCTATTAGCTGTAAATTAGTCTGGGAGCACTCGCACACATGAGCGCCCCCCCCACACACAAATCCTCACTCTCACTAATTAAGTTCCTCTCTCCACTTTTAATTAAGTAATTTTTTCCTCCTTGCTTTTCTTCCTCCTTACAGGCTAACGTGAGCCAAGATGAGCGGCTTGTAATAGACTTAATTAATTTACTGCGTCCTTATTAAAAACAATGTTCCCCCCCAGATTAACCCCCCATGTGCCACGGACCTTGCAATGGCTACTGCTGTTGGTTTACAACCGGAGAGCAAGGAGAAAACTCAAACAACATGAGATCTTGGAGCATCCTTAGTGTATTACTGTCCACGGAGGGGTATTACCGGTAATATCACTATCCACGGAGGAGTATTATTGATAATGTCACGGTCCACAGAGGAGTATTACTGTCCACAAAGGAGTATTACTGGTAATATCACTGTCCACGGAGGGGTATTACCGGTAATATCACTATCCACGGAGGAGTATTATTGATAATGTCACGGTCCACGGAGGAGTATTACTGTCCACAAAGGAGTATTACTGGTAATATCACTGTCCACGGAGGGGTATTACCGGTAATATCACTATCCACGGAGGAGTATTATTGATAATGTCACGGTCCACGGAGGAGTATTACTGTCCACAAAGGAGTATTACTGGTAATATCACTGTCCACGGAGGAGTATTACTGGTAATATCACTGTCCATGGAGGAGTATTACCTGTAATGTCACTGTCCACGGAGAAGCATTACTGGTAATGTCATTGTCCACGGAGGAGTATTACCGGTAATATCACTATCCACGGAGGAGCATTACCGGTAATATCACTGTCCACGGAGGAGTATTACCGGTAATATCACTATCCACGGAGGAGCATTACCTGTAATATCACTGTCCACGGAGAAGCATTACCTGTAATATCACTGTCCACGGAGGAGTATTACTGGTAATATCACTATCCACGGAGGAGCATTACCGGTAATATCACTGTCCACGGAGGAGTATTACCGGTAATATCACTATCCACGGAGGAGCATTACCGGTAATATCACTATCCACGGAGGAGCATTACCGGTAATATCACTGTCCACGGAGGAGCATTACCTGTAATATCACTATCCACGGAGGAGTATTACCGGTAATATCACTATCCACGGAGGAGCATTACCGGTAATATCACTGTCCACGGAGGAGTATTACCGGAAATATCACTGTCCACGGAGGAGTATTACCGGTAATATCACTGTCCACGGAGGAGTATTACCGGCAATATCACTGTCCACGGAGGAGCATTACCTGTAATGTCACTGTCCACGGAGAAGCATTACTGGTAATGTCATTGTCCACGGAGGAGTATTACCGGTAATATCACTATCCACGGAGGAGCATTACCGGTATTATCACTATCCACGGAGGAGCATTACCGGTAATATCACTGTCCACGGAGGAGCATTACCGGTAATGTCACTGTCCACGGAGAGCATTACTGGTAATGTCATTGTCCACGGAGGAGTATTACCAGTAATATCACTGTCCACGGAGGAGCAGTACCGGTAATATCACTGTCCACGGAGGAGCATTACCGGTAATATCACTGTCCACGGAGGAGCATTACTGGTAATGTCACTGTCCACGGAGGAGCATTACTGGTAATGTCATTGTCCACAGAGGAGTATTACCGGTAATATCACTGTCCACGGAGGAGCATTACCGGTAATATCACTGTCCACGGAGGAGCATTACTGGTAAGTCATTGTCCACGGAGGAGCATTAGGGGTAATATCACTGTCCACGGAGGAGTATTACCGATATCACTGTCCACGGAGGAACATTACTGGTAATATCACTGTCCACGGAGGAGTATTACTGGTAATATCATTGTCCACGGAGGAGCATTACTGGTAATATCACTATCCACGGAGGAGTATTACCGGTAATATCACTATCCACGGAGGAGTATTACCGGTAATATCACTGTCCACGGAGGAGTATTACCGGTAATATCATCGTCCACTGAGGAGTATTACTGTCCACAGAGGAGTATTACCGGTAATATCACTGTCTACAGAGGCGTATTACTGGAAATGTCACTGTCCACGAAGGAGCATCACTGTCCACAGAGGAGTATTACTGGTAATATCACTGTACACGGAGAAATATTACTGTCCAAGGAGGAGTATTACCGGTAAGATCACTGTCCACGGAGGAGTATTACCGGTAAGATCACTGTCCACGGAGGAGTACTACTGTCCACAAAGGAGTATTACTGGTAATGTTATTGTCCACGGAGGAGTATTACCGGTAATATCACTGTCCCCGGAGTAGTATTACTGTCCATGGAGGAGTATTACCGGTAATTTCACTGTCCACGGAGGAGCATTACCGGTAATTTCACTGTCCACGGAGGAGCATTACCGGTAATATCACTGTCCACGGAGGAGCATTACCGGTAATGTCACTGTCCACGGAGGAGCATTACTGGTAATGTCATTGTCCACGGAGGAGTATTACCGGTAATATCACTGTCCACGGAGGAGCATTACCAGTAATATCACTATCCACGGAGGAGCATTACCGGTAATATCACTGTCCACGGAGGAGCATTACTGGTAAGTCATTGTCCACGGAGGAGCATTAGGGGTAATATCACTGTCCACGGAAGAGCATTACCGGTAATGTCACTGTCCACGGAGGAGCATTACTGGTAATATCACTGTCCACGGAGGAGTATTACTGGTAATATCATTGTCCATGGAGGAGCATTACTGGTAATATCACTATCCACGGAGGAGTATTACCGGTAATATCACTGTCCACGGAGGAGTATTACCGGTAATATCACTGTCCACGGAGGAGTATTATCGGTAATATCACTGTCGACAGAGGCGTATTACTGGAAATGTCACTGTCCACGAAGGAGCATCACTGTCCACAGAGGAGAATTACTGGTAATATCACTGTACACGGAGAAATATTACTGTCCAAGGAGGAGTATTACCGGTAATATCACTGTCCACGGAGGAGTATTACCGGTAAGATCACTGTCCACGGAGGAGTACTACTGTCCACAGAGGAGCATCACTGTCCACAAAGGAGTATTACTGGTAATGTTATTGTCCACGGAGGAGTATTACCGGTAATATCACTGTCCCCGGAGTAGTATTACTGTCCATGGAGGAGTATTACCGGTAATTTCACTGTCCACGGAGGAGCATTACTGGTAATGTTATTGTCCACGGAGGAATATTACTGGTAATGTTATTGTCCACGGAGGAATATTACTGGTAATATTACTGTCCCCGGAGTAGTATTACTGTCCATGGAGGAGTATTACCGGTAATGTCTCTGTCAATGGAGGAGTATTTCCGGTAATATCACTGTCCACGGAGGAGTATTACCAGTAATGTCACTGTCCACGGAGGAGTACTGGTGGTATCATTGTACAAATAGGAGTATTACTGGGTTTATGGGTCTAAAACTGACCTACTGGTATTTCCACCCTCCACTAACCGACCTCCTCCTGACATCTCCATCTCAGTGTGTGGCGCCACCATAACTCCTAGACATATTCGACTCTGATCTCTCTTTTACCCCCTATATACAATCTCTGGCCCGAACATGTCAGCTGCACCTCAAGAACATCGCAAGAATCCGCTCTTTTCTTACTGTAGACACGTTAAAAACGCTCACTGTCGCCCTCATCCACTCCCGGCTCGATTATTGCAACTCGTTGCTGATTGGCCTCCCCTGCACCAGACTCTACCCTCTCCAATCCATCCTGAATGCGGCAGCCAGGCTCCTCTTCCTGTCCAGCCGCTACTCGGACGCCTCTGCCCTGTGCCGGTCACTGCACTGGCTGCCCGTTACATACAGAATTCAATTTAAACTCGCTACCTTCATCCACAAAGCCCTCCACAGTGCAGCGTCCCCCTATATTGCCTCCCTCATCTCAATCCATCAACCAGCCCGGGCTCTCCGCTCTGCTAACTAAACCAGACTGAGCGCCCCTTTAATTCGAACTTCTCATTCCCACCTCCAAGACTTCTCCAGAGCAGCACCGGTCCTCTGGAACGCGCTACCAAAGGATACCCGAGCAATCCAGGACTCGCAGAACTTCAGGCGTGCTCTAAAAATGCACCACTTCAGGGAGGCATACCGCATTCCCTAAACAAACCTCTCTGTACTCCGCCTGATAACATGCTCCCTGACCTACTGACTGCAATCCCTGCTAGCCATCATAAACCGCTCCTGCAGTCACACTGTTTCTGCCGTCACACGGCTAAATGTGTGACCATTGTCTGTGTATATCACCCCTCACTCTCCACCTCGCCATACCGTGCACATCTACACCCCGCCATACCGTGCACATCTCCAGCCCCTTTACCATCTGTATCAGCCCACTATTCGTAGTATGTAAGCTCGTTGGAGCCGGACCCTCACCCCTATTGTTTCCATCAGCTGATCACTATGTAACCGCGGTTCTGTGATGTTTGTACTTTTGTCTTTCTGTATCCCCCTGTCTATGTAAGCGCTGCGGGATATGTTGGCGCTATACAAATAAAGATTATTATTATTATGCAGGAGGGTATTTAGTGTACATCATTGCGCTGGGGATCATTACAGGGAGTATTATTAGGCATAGTGACTATTACTACTCTATGATTAGTCCCAGGGGTCTTGGAGCAGTATTACTCCCAGCAGATACTCCGGATGTACCCCCGCTCTCCTGCGGAGTATTACCCCTCGTGGGCCCGTCTAGGAGTGAGGGGGCGAGCGGTTGTGTGGTGTCCCTGAGTAGCCGGCAGCATCCTAATCATATCCTTATAAACAGATATCGACCCCCGGGCTGCGCTCAATGGCCGCAGTCATCAGCCGGAGAGCTCTCTATTGAGCGAGAGCCTTAATCACAGCCCGTCCTCATCAATACAAGACCTGCTATCGAGTGGCTGCCAGAAATTAGCTGCGGATTACAGGGTTATGCGGTGTTACTGGGGGGGTCATCAGCCTCATCACCAAGATGTTCAGCTGAGACAGCGATAACAAGGAACTACAACCCCCATCATTGTCACCCACACAAGTAGGGTTGCCATCCGCCCGGGAATTCGGTCCAAGGCCGGTGCTGGGATTTATGCTTTAATGTTAATTGCTGGTAAAAAATAATTTAGGTTCCCAGCGCCGGCCGGGTGTGACCCTCACTGATGTGCGCAGCCCCGCTTGTACTCGGCCGCAGGAAGACACAACCTGCGGCTGCTGAGAACATGGCTCACCCCCACACACTACTGCGTGTGCAGAGACCGCGGGGTGAGGCGCCCCCTAGTGCAGAGCCATGGCCTCAGCGGCTGCAGGTTGTGTTTAACTGTACGAGTCCTCCTACTCGCTGGAGATTTATGGGGGCGACTAGATCTAAGGGAGTGGGCTATTTTGGGGGTCTCTGCTACTAGTGGGGCCACTGTGGGGGTCTCTGCTACTAGTAGGGCCATTGTGGGGGTCTCTGTTACTAGTGGGGCCACTGTGGGGGTCTCTGCTACTAGTGGGGCCATTGTGGGGGTGTCTTGCTAATATTGGGGCCACTGTGGGGATTACTGTCAAGCTGACAAAGGCCAATACGGCCGAAACGTTGCTTGTCTTTCTGTGATGGGGAAATAAAGTTTGGATATTGAAATTGCACCATTGATGCTGCCGAAGCCTCTTCTTTGTAGCTGATGAACCCTGTGTAACTGGATACCTCCGGCACCCCAAGACACTTCCTGCACCTCATTACACTTCCTACATCGCACTATACCTCCTGCAGCGCACTATACCTCCTGCACCGCACTATACCTCATGCACCGCGCTATACCTCCTGCAGCGCACTATACCTCCTGCAGCGCACTATACCTCCTGCAGCGCACTATACCTCCTGCACCGCGCTATACCTCCTGCACCACGCTATACCTCCTGCACCACGCTATACCTGGTACTGCGGTTATTTTTCATGCTCCTGCAGCTACTGTCCTGACAACCTACAGTGGATCCCTACCTTTCCTGCTTGCTACCTGAGCTGTAGCACCTACACTGCTCCTAGTGGTTGTCCAGGGTGTTGCATCCCTTAACTCTTCCAGCATTATTGAAGATCAGTCTTTCGGAACCTTCAGGGTCCCAATAATCTCTGCAAAGACAGGAAAAAAACGACACGAGACGCCAAGAATATTTAATCATTTATTGTCATTTTTTTGTTTCTCTATTCCCCTGAGCACCACAATCCAGCATTGTACCTAATACACTGGATCAAAGAACAAGATTTAGGCAGACGAAAGAAAACTGAAGCTCCGAGCCGCATTCCAGGTTCTGACCGATGCAGGAATAAGACTGCAGAGGGTTAACAGCTTAGTCGAGCTCCCAGAATGCACTCCATGGGGTACACTGGGGTGTATGTAGCCTGGTCACTACATCTCCCTTGATGCACCAGTGCCGATACTGAACCATCGGGCATGCAGTGAGTTCCTGCCGCCTGAGAGCTAACTGGAAACCAGCAGAATTCTGAGTGCAGCTCTGGATGTGACTTGTCATTTTGGATATGTTAAGGGTTTACCAAACCTGGTGGACTCATCGTCTAATGTAAATAGTCAATATTCGCTGCTATGTGGGTAAGTCCACTGAGATGAACAGAGAACGGATTGGTTGCTGGCTACAGAATAGTTGCCGGTGACGGCTCCTCCACCAGGAATGGGTCTGCATCTCGAGACGCATGAAATGACTCTGTCAGGACCTGCAATGCGGCTGTGCGGAGCATTCTAGAAAAACACTAAATGCTACAAGCAAAACAGGTAAGAAATAAAACAGCTGTAGTAGAAAAAACATAAAAAACAATAATTACATCATTCCCCTGTCTTCCCGCCCCGCTATCTTGTCACGACAATGAAATGTGCCCACGCCGGATCTTTGGTTTGGTTGAACGACTGGAAATACACACCATACTCTTCATCCTAAAAAGTAAGCACACCATTGCCGGCATTACCCATTGGCATAGATGGGTGTCCAGAACTTATAGGTCCATCAGAGGAGAGGTTGAGGTACCATGATACAATGAAACACATAGAGAAGCCCTAATAAGTACCCATTCTCTTCCTTGTGCCACCTGAAGCCAGGCTTTGCCAACCATTATTGGCTCAACCCATTGACTCAACTGAATGCTTGAACACAATGATTCACCATCAGGTCAAGCACAAGGGATGGCCACCCATACCGGGCTATCAGAAGACCATCCTCTCCCAGTGGCAGGCCGTCGGCTCTCCACTTGAACAGTAGGAAGCTCTTGTGGCTGTCGGGATCCTTCCTAGATGACTTTGGACACCTGTACATAAGTCCATTGACCAGCATGGAGAAGCGTTGGGTTGGAAGGGCAGGTTGGGAGTTGTTCTTATGCACCATAACACCGTCCTTCCCATGGGAACATCATAAATATATAAGAATGAGGTAGATGTCATTTTGAATATTCCCTTCTTTGGTATCTAGATAAAAAGTAAAGAAATCCAGTGACTCAGTCCACAGCAGGCGTCAACATAAAATGAAGAGGAGTCAGGTGAGGTATACCAGGCTATGCCATAAGAGGCAGATATTGGTGATTTGGCATTGAGGAGGTTCCCATAGTGTTCACAACGCATCCTACGAAGACCATGCCAGTTGAAGGTAATGACAGTAGTATTAATGGCACCAGCACTAGGATAGTGCCCCTTGCCCCAAGCAGAGCATGAACATCATAGAAGATTAAGGTGTGTGGTTAAGTGGTCTCCGTGTTGGGCGGTGGTCACAGGACACTGGAAGTAGAGGTAATTGCAAAACGTTCATATTGAAGGAGAACCGGAGCCCTATTTTCACACAATGAGACTCACTACCCCATCTGTCCATGGGTATGATGGGAGATACGGCACACCTCCCAATCCTCCATCTATTGGTACCACAAATAGGGAGGCACTGATTAAACACTCTTCAGAATAATACTACAAAGAGTAGAAGGCTGGTGGCCAATGATTCAAGGGGTATGGTATAACGCTACCCCCCAACTAAGTGACTGTAATCAGAGAAAGGGTGTAGCATCAGGACCCCCTATGGTCAGCTCATGGACCACTATGAACTGCGATATCACAACCGCCCATTAGTCAGCAGTTGAGGGTAAAATGGTGCACTACGCCGATAGATACGAGGGAGGTTGGTGGATGAGCTCCGAGATCTATTAGGTAAATGACAATCGCAGTACTAAACGGAGGCTGGAGGCGCGGTGGAGGACGGACCTGACAAAGTGCTGCGAGAGAAGCGGCGTTATCACAGACCTCTCCGTATCACCAGTGATTAAGAGAGAAGAGTCTGACAGAGGCATTGATTTTCTTTTTACCAAGCTCTGAAAAGGTCAGCAGCCACGAGGCAGGTCGGCAGTTCGGAGCTCGTGGCTCCACATGGAGCAGACGTACTAAGGGAATCATTTCGGTGACATTCAAAATAAGGTTTTCAATGCAAAACTGGAAAGTCTTTATTTTGATGATCGGAGGTTATTAAGACTCTCATGAGAAGACTAAAGGTCAAGATGCAACAAGACGGCTCTCAGGACTCCTGCCTGTTGCCTCTCTCATCTCCGAGGCTGCTGCTTTCCATGTGGGAGAGGCAGACTATTTCATGTCTGTAATGTGAGGGTTCTGAGTTGGAGGACAAAGTATTCTTCACATGAGATCTGAAATCGCTCCAAGTTTCCTTGGCTCCAGTTTTGATAAATCTCCCCAATCATTTGGCATGTTAACAGATCCCCAGGCCCCATGCTGCTGGTATATACCATTGCATATTGGCATCACAATGCAAGTAGTCTATGGACAATTGATTTAGGTTCTCTATCTAATTTACTGTATAGGGTCAGCCATTCCCATTGCCAGATAAGATGGCGCCACATTAATGCATATATAGGGTCTGAGATGGTCTTCCCTCATTGACCACCAGCCACCCTTGTCCATTGTTACCAGAGCCTGTCAAATCAGTCAGATCTGCCCATAAATATCTAATATATATGGGCAAACTCATGTGCACTTTGATATGATGGGCAGAGGAGCTGCAATACCTCTCTGCCTTCACATATTTCTGGACAAGAACTAAAAAAGATTAGACCAGAAATCCAACATGGCTACTCCAAATGTTCCACGGTAATGGATGATGATTAGATTGGCAGTAGATCACCATGGTTATCTCACGGTCTGGGCTTAGAGATAATCTTCTTATAGTTGGTTCTTATAGGGTCTAAAGCCTGGGCTTTCTTACAGTTGAGTTTTGAAGATTCTAAGGACTGATATTTTCTATAGTTGGGCCATGTTGTATCTTAAGGACTTGCCTTTCCTACACTTGGATCTTCTAGTCTAAGGATTTATCCCAGGACTGGTGTTTCCTATTGCTTTGCTCTTGTAGAGTCTAAGGACTAGGATTTCTTGCGCATGGACTCTGCAAGACCTAAATGGAGTTAAAACAAGTCCTTAGCCACAACGGTTGGAATGATCAGTCCTGTCTTTCCATCTTTTGGGTCTCACAGAGTCTAAGGACTTGTTATGCATACAGTTCTAATAGAGTCTAAGAACTGCTCTTCTTTCCAGATGGATCTTGAAGAGTCTAAGGACTGGTATAGTATGGCAGTGCCCAAGGGCTGGTATCTGCTATAGCTGGGTACCATAGAGTCTACAATTTCCTACAATTGGATCTTGTTGATTTTTAGGATTAGTCCTTCTTACTGTTGAGCCTCAGAGCCTACAAGACTCCGATTTAGGGAAGCCTAGTCCTTGAACTCTTCATAGCCTACAAGTAGGAAAAAACAATCATTAAACTCTAAGGATTTGTCTTTCCAACATTTGGATCTCATAGAGTCTGATGACTGGTCTCTCCTGCAGTTGTTTTTCAGTTTGGTCTAATAGAGTAGGACTGATCTTTCTTAACCCCTAAATGACTTGCCTATTTTTTGCCTTAAGGACCAAGCGATTGTCAATGTTGCATTGCAAGAGTCATAACGTGTTGACTAGAGATGAGCGAGCATACTCCTTAAGGACAAATACTCGAGCGAGTATCTGCCTGCTCGTCCGCAAAGATTCGGGTGCCAGCGGGGGGAGAGCGGGGGAACGAAGTGGAAGATTTCTCTCCTCCGCCCCCGTTCTCCCCTGCTCACTCACTCCCGCAACCCACCGCTCACCCCCGCCGGCATCCGAATCTTTGCGGACGAGCAGGCAGATACTCGAAAAGGACGATACTCGCTGGAGTATTTGCCTTAAGGAGGATGCTCGCTCATCTCTAGTGTTGACATTCCTGTATGGGGGCTTCCTTTATTGGGGACAAGTTGTATTGTTACTGGCTCCCCTCTGTGGTAGATATATTGTATTGCATCATTTATATCTCTTTTTTTTGGGGGGGGGGGGGGGGGGGGGATGGAAAAACTCCCCAGAGATTCCACCATTGCTTTTGTGGCACTTCCAGTCAGTAAGAATAACAGGATCATTCCTTATCCGATCAGCAGGATTACCGCCGAACCAAATAATGGAGAATATTGTATTTTTTTAAAATAATTTTGCACAATAAAAATACATTTAAAAAAAAGCCCCCAACCGGCGGCTTCGCCGCATTCCGAGACCCCGAACATTTTTATTTTCCGCCGGCGGCGCTCTTTGAGGGCTGTTTTTTTGCGGGAAGAGCTGCAGTCTTCATTGGTACCATCTAGGGGTATGGGTGACTTTTGAATTACTTTTTACTGCGTTTTTTGGGAGATGAACAAAAGAAAAACTGCAATTCTGGCGTTAGTTTTTGAACTTTTTAGGACGTTCACCATGCGCGATAAATAACTAAATATTTTCATTGTCCGGTTCGTTACGAACGCAGTAAGACCTTTTATATGAAAATTTCTTTGGTATTTCATCCATTCAAAAAGGGTTTTTGTGGGCAAAAAATGCATTTTTTTTTACTGTATCTTTTTTAAGCTTTGATGAACTTTTCTTACACTACTTTTTAGTCCCTCAAAGGAACTTGAAAATGAGACAGTTTGATGGCTAGGATAGTACACTGCATTAGTGCGTTCTACTAAGCCCATGACATCAGCCTAGTAGACCCGCCCCCTGCAGAGTCTGAGTTACATGGCCGACATGGAGGCCTTTGTTAGGCTTCCGGCTGCTGTGGGAACCTGTTGCACTGCAGGGTGCCGATGGGTGACAGAAGGATCTCCGGCCCCCTGTCATCTGCTTACATGCTGCAGTTGCTATTGATTGTGGCATATAAGATGTTAAATTGCTGGGATGTGAGGTTTCTCCACAACTGGTGGTTAGAGCAGGATCCTGGCTGTCAGTAGTCAGCTCCGCCAGGGCCTTACCAAGGTGTATGTGCAGGTTAAAAGCCCATTAGTGAGGTCAGACTTATTTTTCCTTCAGTTGGGTATCAGAGCTTAAGGACTATTTTTTTTACTGTTGGGTCACTCGGATTTTAGGCTTAAATATAGGACAGACCAGTCATAAAACTCTAAGGACTTGTGGGTCTCATAGAATCTAATGACGAGTCGTTCCTACAGTTGGGTCTAGAACAGTCTAAGGATCTTGTAGAGTAAGGATTTGTCTTTCTAACATTTCAGTCTCCCATAGCATGAGGGCTTGTCTTTCCCAAATTTGGGTCTTTTTTAGTGTAAAGACTAGTCTAAGCACCGATCTCTCCTACAGTTGGGTCTTCAAAAGTCTAATGACCAGTCTTTCTTCCAGTTAGGTCTTGTAGAGTCTCAGGACTGCTTGTTCATACAGCTAGGTCTTGAAGAGTCTAATGCCCAGTCTCTCTTACAGATGGATCTTGTAGACTTTAATAACTGGTCTTAATAGTTTGGTCTTGTACAGAGTAAGGACTGTTTTTTTTTCCTACGATGGGTCTTATAGAGTCTAAGGACTGATCTTTCCCCCCTTGGGTCTCGTAGAGTCTACAGACTTTTTTTTCTACAGTTGGGTCTCGTAGAGTCTACAGACTTTTTTTTCTACAGTTGGGTCTCGTAGAGTCTACAGACTTTTTTTTCTACAGTTGGGTCTCGTAGAGTCTACAGACTTTTTTCTTCTACAGTTGGGTCTCGTAGAGTCTAACACTGATCTTTCTTAAATCTGGTTTAAATTCATGGGCTTTTCTCTTTTAATTGAGTCTAAAGGACAACGGAACTTGTGCCGCTCCCGAGTCAGATTTCTATCTCTTCAATGTCATATCCCGTAAATCTAGAGCACAAAAAGTTACTTGTTGTCACGGCGACTGCATCTAGGTCCTCCGGATTGAGCGATTTACCACATTGGATGTTACACTAATGCATATAAGTAAATCTCATTTTCTATCCTCCCTTCCTACCTCTATCTCCATGATACACAATACATGTAGGCTGGGTGGGAGGATGCCTCGAGGATGGACAGTTCTCCATAGTGGACCTCCCATTCTTTTGAGTTGAGGGTCTCTGAATGGACCCAGTTTCCTCTCTGCTGTCTGAGGTAAGTGTAACAATTCTATACATTCCTGCCGAAGAGGCTGCGTTGGATCTTTGGTCATCTCCAGTGTTTCCTTGTAGTGACTTGCCTTCTTCCCCACTGTCACACGAGATCTCCACTGGAAGATGTAAATCAGAGGCCGCCGCTCTCAAGACAATTATTCCGCAAACACAGATACAAAATAATAATAAAGAAAACACTCTCGTCTAATCTACTCCATTATCTTAGGACTGAATAAATTAACTCTTTGTTTTATATCTTTGGTAAAAGCTATATTTTAGGAGTTCATCTTTTTCACTGTCTGATTGTTGGACATGACCCATGCCCAGAAAGAGGGGCTTCTTGGTGGCTGGAGACTATGTGCATGGGTATCTGGATTACGGTACAGAAGTAGGAGCACCTGGCTCAGTCTTTGGTATAACATAATCCAGGTGAGTTAATTAGAGGTAGGGTGGTTTTGAGCAGGCGGTAGACCATGTTCTCATCTTGCCGATGATCATCACCACAATAGAAGCTTGGTGAATGCTTGACACCTCCAGCAGAACGTAGGGTTGAAGCAGATGGAAGTCGGAGAGACCGCTCCCGTTGGCACAGTCCTGCGGTATCACTGCTTGATCCCTATTGTTGTTCTGCTCCACACCTGTCAATTCTGCATAACGTAACTGCAAGAGTCCTCCTCACTTCCGAAGAAGCCCACCCTCCTTGAATGAGAATGTGAGATGTGGGTTTAAGAGGCTCTGGATAAGGGTCTACACGGACTCACGGGGAAGAACTGGGTGGAGTGTGTCTTTGTGATGAAGATGACTGTGGAAGGATTTGTGCCGTGGATGGACTGGAGCGCTCATTGTTGTTGACAGAACTTGTGCTTGACCCTGAAGTTGACGTTGCTCTGTGGGCAAATAACACACCTGAGGGCAGAAGAACAGAAACACCTGGAATGTGGGCAGAGGATTCAATGAATACCACATAACTAAAGAAACTGGGCAATACAACTTAGTTGTTTCTGGGGTGTTAAAAGTCTATCTTGTCTACTAAAATGGGTAACAGCTTACTGACAGATCAGATGGCTTGCTGCCCATAGAAGTCTATGGAAATGAGCGGGGGAAATGGAAGCAGGAGCCAAGTGAGTAAGAAGCTCAGAGACTCACACAGACACTGCTGCAGCTAATAGTAAGTGTGGTATCTCATAGCAGTCCTAGAATCACATCTACACTGCTCAGTACTGCTGTATAATGTCCTCTGTGCTGCTGCTTTACTGTAGAGATGTATATGTGCAAGGGATGGGAAGCAGTATAGCAGCAGTCTCCACCCACCAGCTCAGGGAAGACTGAGAATTACAGATACAACCTGCATAGGGATACATTTAGGATAAAAGTCATACAATGGTTAAGATACAGAGCTACTCCGCATCTGCACCTACATGACAGCTCAGGGATGTACGTAGGCAGGCTGTTACATGGTTAAACTGCCTTCTTACCTCTGCTTGAGTTCCTCCCTTTGGCCAGAGGAGGACAAACTTTATTACTCAAGTTGCAGCTGTCTGACAGCTGATGCAGAGCTGCGGCGGCGGTGTGCGTAGTGCAGCTCAGCTCCTAACTCCGCCTCTTGCTCTCAGAGTGCTGAGTCAGCTGTCAGGCAGCAGCATGAGTTTGCCCTTTGCTGCCCACATTTGGGAAGTTGTGAACTGCAGGGGGGAAATATGACTTTGGGGGGAGGGGAGGGGGGGGGGTACAGATGGGCGCTATTACTTTGTGGAGGCACTATTCTTTGTGGGGCACAAAGGGGATATTGTCAGTTTGTGGGGGCACAGAGAAGGTACTATTACTTTGGGAGAACAGAAGGGGTATTATTACTTTTCCAGTGGACATTACCTTGGGGGGAGCATGAAGGGGTATTATAATTGTGTGGGAGCACAAAGGGAGATACTATAACTGTGGTACACAAAGGATGCATTATTTTTGTGGTGGTCACTATGGGGCGAATTAATACTGGGGACACAAAAGGAAGCACTGAGGGGGCATTAAAGTTGCGGCAGGATGGGAAAAGTGTGCAGAGATAAGTGTGGCTGGAAGGAAGTCTTCATGGCGGTCTGGGCCTAGATAAGAAAAATGTATGACTTCAATCAAAGAAGACGCCGCCTATGATCAATGGAAGTAACTGCACTGTCATCACTATCACTGTGTAGAGCTGCTACCCAACCATTATATGGTGACGGCATTACAGGGGTGTACTACAGCTAAGTCAGCTATGTTGTAGATCTGCTCTCTGCCCTCCCCGGAGGGTCGGGCACGGCGACTACTTCTGCACCACAATTCCGCCAACTCCACTGATTTTGGACAAAATAGAAATTGAAAAAAGTAGGCGAAAACAAAGTGCACAGATCAGCGGCGGCCAGAACGACGTCTACGTGGGACTGCGGCAATCATGGCTGTGATCTGACCCCGTATGTTAGAAGTGGCTGTTGAGGCTGGAGGGGAATCTATGAACCGAAGATTAACTCTTTATTAGCCAGTCATTGCATTGACTCCTTTTTTGCTGCCCTGTCCGGATCTATTGACCAGTGACGCTAGAGCTCAATGTCAGGAGGCGGCTCTACAGCAGCTGGCACTGTGCTACAATCCCAGACGATGGAGCTGCTAGCGCAGCGGTCTCTGACACGTTGGGAGTCGTAGTTTGGAGACGTCTGCGTTAGTGTCTTAGCTGTCCTGCGAGACGGGTTAAGGAACTCGCTGTCGGCACATCCACTTCTTGCGTTCATTACGATGGATTTTATAGCGCGCTCCGGCACTCGCTGGAACTTATTGGATTTCCTGAGAGGCGGCTACTTACCTGCGTACACAACTCCATTTATTTCCATCGACATGTTGATGCTGCTAATGGTGGAGGCGGACAGGTTCATCGCTGTCTCTTGTCTGTCGTCTGGAGGAGAGAAAATCACGAGAGATGAGGGGCGCCGGAGAACGCCGCCCGAGTGCTGGAGTGCGGGCGACTGTGCAAACACCCAGTCATTTGTGTGGTGGGCGTACTTACCTCGGTTGTTGATTTTGACCTTCATGGGCATCTGTGCGGCCATTGCCAGCAGGTTGTGTTGTAGTGCGTGCTGCATTAACCTCTGCTGTTCCTCCGCCATCATCGCCATCTTCTTCTCCGGTGGTTCCCCAGATTCCAGCTTCTCTCGGAGTTGCTCCAGGGCTGCAGCCTGCATGACTTGTACGGCCTGGGCTGCCGCGGCATGGTGGCCGGGCAAAGTTACGGGTATGCTGATCCGGTGAGGGGGGGCAGCTATGTGCAGACCGTCCTCTAGCATGTGGGAGACATCAGGAGAAACAGGGTGAGCGCCACCTCTATGCCCACCAGACACAGCCCAGAAGTAGACAAGGGGCAACAAGATGCCAGAGAGACAAAGGGGCAACAAGATGACAAAGGGACATGGGTGCAAAAAGATGCCAGGGAGACAAAGAGGCAACAAGATGACAGGGGGACAAAGGGGCAACAAGATGACAGGAAGACAAAGGGGCAACAAGATGATGGGGGACATGGATGCAACAAGATGACAGGAAGACAAAGGGGCAACAAGATGACAGGAAGACAAAGGGGCAACAAGATGACAGGGAGACAAAGGGACAACAAGATGACAGGGGGACAAAGGGGCAAAAAGATGACAGGGGGACAAAGGGGCAACAAGATGACAGGGTGACAAAGGGGCAACAAGATGATGGGGGACATGGGTGCAACAAGATGCCAGGAAGACAAAGGGGCAACAAGATGACAGGGAGACAAAGGGACAACAAGATGATGGGAGACAAAGGGACAAAAAGATGATGGGGACAAAGGGGCAACAAGATGGCAGGGGGACAAAGGGGCAACAGGATGACAGGGTGACAAAGGGGCAACAAGATGCCAGGGAGACAAAGGGACAACAAGATGACAGGGGGACAAAGGGGCAACAAGATGCCAGGGTGACAAAGGGGCAACAAGATGACAGGGAGACAAAGGGACAACAAGATGACAGGGGGACAAAGGGGCAACAAGATGCCAGGGTGACAAAGGGGCAACAAGATGACAGGGAGACAAAGGGACAACAAGATGACAGGGGGACAAAGGGGCAACAAGATGATGGGGGACATGGGTGCAACAAGATGCCAGGGAGACAAAGGGACAACAAGATGATGGGGGACAAAGGGACAAAAAGATGATGGGGGACAAAGGGGCAACAAGATGACAGGGTGACAAAGGGGCAACAAGATGACAGGGGGACAAAGGGACAAAAAGATGATGGGGGACATGGGTGCAACAAAATGCCAGGAAGACAAAGGGGCAACAAGATGACAGGGGGACATGGGTGCAAAAAGATGCCAGGGAGACAAAGGGGCAACAAGATGATGGGGGACAAAGGGGCAACAAGATGACAGGGTGACAAAGGGGCAACAAGATGATGGGGGACAAAGGGGCAACAAGATGACAGGGTGACAAAGGGGCAACAAGATGACAGGGGGACAAAGGGACAAAAAGATGATGGGGGACATGGGTGCAACAAAATGCCAGGAAGACAAAGGAGCAACAAGATGACAGGGGGACATAGGTGCAACAAGATGCCAGGAAGACAAAGGGGCAACAAGATGACAGGGGGACATAGGTGCAACAAGATGCCAGGAAGACAAAGGGGCAACAAGATGACAGGGGGACATAGGTGCAACAAGATGACAGGGGGACATGGGTGCAACAAGATGACAGGGGGACATAGGTGCAACAAGATGACAGGGGGACATAGGTGCAACAAGATGCCAGGAAGACAAAGGGGCAACAAGATGACAGGGGGACATAGGTGCAACAAGATGCCAGGAAGACAAAGGGGCAACAAGATGACAGGGGGACATAGGTGCAACAAGATGCCAGGAAGACAAAGGGGCAACAAGATGACAGGGCGACATAGGTGCAACAAGATGCCAGGAAGACAAAGGGGCAACAAGATGCCAGGGAGACAAAGGGACAACAAGATGACGGGGACATGGGTGCAACAAAATGGCAGAGGGACCAAGGAGCAACAAGATGATGGGGGACACCAGGGAGCAAAAAGGCCACTGCTAGAGAGACCAAGATTTTAGTCAGGTGGACAAAAGGACACCATTGGCACTGCCAGGGGGACTAGAAGCAACAAGGCCACTGCCAGGGGGTAAAGGGGCAACAAGATGCCAGGGAGACAAAGGGGCAACAAGGCCACTGCCAGCAGAACCAAGGCACAAAAGGATGACTGCTCGGGGGACAAAAGGCCAATAAGATGACTGTCAGGATCTAGCACAGCACATTCCTCAGACTGGCACCCACCTTTTTTGATAACGGGCATCTGGCTGATTTGCGCTCCATTGTGTGCTGTGACGGTCAGGGTGGGCATGTTTATTTTCGGGGACGTCAGGACGCTTGGGGTCCCCACAGGGGAGTAGTTGAAGAGGCCAGAGCCGAAGCCTTGTCTCCGGCCCTCCCTCCTGTTACTGTCGATGGCGGCCTGTAGCTCTCCAGGGGAGCTGAGCCCTCGCTTCTCACACTCGTAGGGATACAGGTACTTCATGTATCTAAGCAGCAGGGAAGAAGAGGGGGCTCGTTATCCGGGACACACAGGACTACAACCACCAACCTCTTTCATCATTGTATAATGTAACTCTTTAATAGCCTTTGTTTTTTAATATCTCTGCTTGCTGTCAGTGAATAGAAAACACATTCACCACCTTTTTGCGATCGGAACCCATGGTGAACTCGTCCTGCTCGCACCGCTGGGGGTTTGTTACAAGGTGTCAGTCTAGGCAATCCTCTGTGAGTGACGCATCAGCGCAGGTCGCACGTATGATGTCCGGGCTGCTCAGCTCACAGAGGATGGTCTGTCTTACATGTGACTGCGCTCCGTCGTATCCGGCAGGCATTGGCTGTCAGCCACCATCTCGACATCTAAATGGTGAATCGTCAGCTTCTGGGGCAACTCACTGTGTTCTGAGCGTGAAGGCGGCGCTGGTGATGGAGGTGGGCAGACTCAGGCCCTTGGTGATCTCCCTCCAGATCTTCTTGTTGATCACTTCCACCAGTCCGCCCTTCTCCGTCACCAGTCTGTAGAGCGTGTACAGGTCCAGCACTTGCTTCGCCATTATGGGGATTCGATTCACGGGCGTCCCTGCAACGAGAAGGTGGGAGACGAATTATTGGTGATGGCCCGAAATACACCAGAAGAGCACGTCCCACCTAAAGAAGAATAGGGAAACCTGTGCCTTTAAATTCTTAAAGGGGATGTCTACATATTCATAAAAGATCTGATGACTACAGCAGATGGGCTGGTGGCACACGGACAATCCTGCTGAGTCCTGTCCGACTGCCTGGATACATTGTAACGACCTCGGACTCTCCAGGTAGGACAGCGCGGCTCTAACGAGCAGTCAGGTGACTTCCCGTCAACCCCCGCTCAACCTTCTGAGAATGTCCAGGAGGCTCACAGACAGCGGGGAGCCCGCTCGGGAGAGTTGTCCAGTCACCCGGGTGCTATCTCAGCGTCCTTTCCTCCATACGGTATCTTCATTTGCATTTTGACCCCTCCTTCTGGGTCTGACTCCTCCCCTCTGACACTCAGAACATCAGAGGGAGGAGACAGGGTCAGGAGGAGGAGGAGGCAAGACGCACACGAAGAAGCTGCACGGGGCAGGGGGAAAGGAAGACACGGATAAAGCACATATGACACTCAGAAAGCCTTGTGGCAGGAAGCAGTATCACCTAATGGAGACACAAAGGGGGCCTCATAATGACACTATTGCCTTAAGGAGGCACAACGGGGGGCATCAAGGGGGCACTTAGCAGGGCACAAAGTGTGCATGATTACGTAATGGAGGTACAAATGGAGCACTAATACCTTATAGGGATACTATTAACTAACGGGGCACCAAGTGGGAACTGTCACCTAATGGGGGCACAAATAGGCATTATTACGTAAGGGGGCCTCATAATGACACTATTGCCTTATGGAGACATTATTATGTAAGGAGGCCCAACGGGGGCCATAATACCTCTTGGGGGCATAAAGGGGGCACTTAGCAGGGCACAAAGTGTGCATGATTACGTAATGGAGGTACAAATGGAGCACTACTACCTTATAGGGATACTATTACCTAACGGGGCACCAAGTGGGCACTGTCACCTAATGGGGGCACAAATAGGCATTATTGCATTATGGGGCACTATAACCTAACATGGCACAAAGCAGGCACTATTATACAATGAGAAGACAAAGGGGGTGCTATTATCTAACAGGAACACTGGTAACCAATGGGGCACAAATTGGGCACCATTACCAAAAGGCGAACAAAGTAGACACCATCACATAATGGGGGCACTACTACCTTATGAGGACACTATCCCCTAATGGAAGCACAAAAGGGGGGACAATTATCTTGTGGGGGGCATAAGAAAGATGGAGGTAGCAGCGGGATAGGAAGTCTCAAGGTACCCTCTTAATGTTAGTGCCCTTGCTCCAGGGCATTTGGGCTGTAAATAGGAGATGTAGCATATAAAAGGGGGTGTGGCCTGTGAAAAGGGGCGGCGTTCTCCAATCTTCCTGATGGCAGTTTTTAAAAGCTGGTACATATGACTTAGAAGTAATAGCCCCTCCTGTCAGGTCGGCCCCCGGGGCCGGTGGAGGATGACTAATATGTCTGACTGGTCGCACATTACCCATTAAGGAGCTGGGATGAGCAGCGAGACTGCCGCCGCAGTGGGCGTGGTAAGGGCGGCCATGTTGGCTCTCAATGATATTCCTGAGAGAGGAATAAGTCACAGAGCAGTGAAGACATGGAGTAAAAATGGCGCACGTGGCGTGTTAATAAAGCGTCTGGACACCATTGTTGTACATTTTGGATGTGATCTGGTTGGTCGCACGCACGCTGCCGCCAGCGGTCGGTTGGCCCAGGAGTATGAGGGACGGCACACCTGTAGTGTGGGGTTAACGGCTTGTATTCTGCAGGAGACGAGCGGCGCCCTCATTAATGGACGGCGTTCCGCTGAGTCCCAGAAGTCTCGCCCTCCGGCTTTCATGCGCCTGGTAATCTCGGAGGCGATTCTCGTCTTTGTGGGGTTTTAGCGTTCGACCCGTAATAATTAACCTGCGCTTCTCCGGAGTGGACTGACAAGCAGGCAGTCAATACCGCCAGCGCCGCTCCAGGAACGCAGCGAGGACAAAGATGGGGCACAGTCGCCGGTCCTGACCTTCCTGATGACCTCTGGCGCTGGTCGGGGTCTATAGGGTGAGGGTGGAGCGAAAGAACAGGACTGTGTAAAGAGCTGGAGGTCCGGCGGCGGGCACTGTGGTGGGCACTGCCACCACATGGGAAAGTGGCCCCGTGAGCTGACAGGCATGGGGGGCTTTCCAGAGAGCTCCACAGACATAGCATCAGCGGTCCGCTACCTGCTGTGGAACTATAACTCCCAGCATGCCAGAGCCTGTGGCTTTTGTTGCGCTGCATCTAATCCTATCCTGTGTGATACTGTCTGCTGAGCCGGGTATCTAATCCTATCCTGTGTGATACTGTCTGCTGAGCCGTGTATCTAATCCTATCCTGTGTGATACTATCTGCTGAGCCGTGTATCTAATCCTATCCTGTGCGATACTGTCTGCTGAGCTGTGTATCTAATCCTATCCTGTGTGATACTATCTGCTGAGCCGTGTATCTAATCCTATCCTGTGTGATACTATCTGCTGAGCCGTGTATCTAATCCTATCCTATGTGATACTGTCTGCTGAACCGTGTATCTAATCCTATCCTGTGTGATACTGTCTGCTGAGCCGTGTATCTAATCCTATCCTGTGTGATACTGTCTGCCGAGCTGTGTATCTAATCCTATCCTGTGTGACACTGTCTGCTGAGCCATGTATCTAACCCTATCCTGTGTGATACTGTCTGCTGAGCTGTGTATCTAATCCTATTCTGTGTGATACTGCCTGCTGAGCCGTGTATCTAATCCTATCCTATGTGATACTGTCTGCTGAACCGTGTATCTAATCCTATCCTGTGTGATACTGTCTGCTGAGCCGTGTATCTAATCCTATCCTGTGTGATACTGTCTGCCGAGCTGTGTATCTAATCCGATCCTGTGTGATGAGCTGTGTATCTAATCCTATCCTGTGTGATACTGTCTGCTGAGCCGTGTATCTAATCCCATCCTGTGTGATACTGTCTGCTGAGCTGTGTATCTAATCCTATCCTGTGTGATACTGTCTGCTGAGCCGTGTATCTAATCCTATCCTGTGTAATACTGTCTGCTGAGCTGTGTATCTAATCCCATCCTGTGTGATACTGCCTGCTGAGCCGTGTATCTAATCCCATCCTGTGTGATACTGCCTGCTGAGCTGTGTATCTAATCCTATCCTGTGTGATACTGTCTGCTGAGCTGTGTATCTAATCCTATCCTGTGTGATACTGCCTGCTGAGCTGTGTATCTAATCCTATCCTGTGTGATACTGTCTGCTGAGCTGTGTATCTAATCCTATCCTGTGTGATACTGTCTGCTGAGCTGTGTATCTAATCCTATCCTGTGTGATAATGTGCTGAGCTGTGTATCTAATCCCATCCTGTGTGATACTGCCTGCTGAGCCGTGTATCTAATCCCATCCTGTGTGATACTGCCTGCTGAGCTGTGTATCTAATCCTATCCTGTGTGATACTGTCTGCTGAGCTGTGTATCTAATCCTATCCTGTGTGATACTGCCTGCTGAGCTGTGTATCTAATCCTATCCTGTGTGATACTGTCTGCTGAGCTGTGTATCTAATCCTATCCTGTGTGATAATGTGCTGAGCTGTGTATCTAATCCCATCCTGTGTGATACTTCTGCTGTATCTAAGCCTTGTCTGTGTAATACAGTCTGGTGGCCGACAATATGTTGTGGTGACTGGGCGCGGTTATTGATATCGCGCCCATGTGGGCAGCTGCGCTGAAGCTGTATTTGCCCCGTGGCACGCTGACAAGTAAGGATGAACTTCACAAACTACATAACTCCACTAAACTCGTAGCCGAGCCCGTGAGCGCCCCCCTTCCTCGGGAGCTGAGCCCGTGAGCGCCCCCCTTCCTCGGGAGCTGAGCCCGTGAGCGCCCCCCCTCACCACAGTAAACCGTCGGCTGTTATCCGGTAAAGATCCCACCGCCCGCCCGCCCCTCCCCCGCTCGTCCATATATCGATTTCCATTGTGGATGTGATTTATAGACGGCGACTTTGTTTGAGGAAGAAGACGAAGCGATAAAGATTGGAGCGGCGGGAGGAAAATGAAGGCATCTGAGTATTGATAAGGCATCCATCCCCGTCCCGCGCCGCCGTCACATGATGGATGCGCCGCACCAACTTTATCTCCCATGGCTTCTCCGCTGACGTCGCGTTACTAACTTTATGCGCTAAAGATACCGAGTGCGAGAAAAGAGAGACGACAAGGATATTACTGGTCGTAGCCCCCCAAAGCTGGGGGGTAACCAATATGGCCGCCATTACCAAAATACTGGATGGCAAGCAATATGGCCGCCATTACCAAAATACTGGATGACAAGCAATATGGCCGCCGTCACCCCTTCTACTGGGGCTCTCATAATGCTGAATGACAACCAGTATGGCCGCCGTTACCCCTTAAACAGAGGTTGTAATAATACTAGGTGACAACCGTCGTTACTCATCCCACAGGGGTTGCCACTGAGAGATGCTGGGTGACAACCAATATGGCCGCCATTACCAAAATACTGGATGACAAGCAATATGGCTGCCGTCACCCCTTCTCCTGGGGTTCTCATAATGCTGTATGACAGCCAATATGGCTGCCGTCACCCCTTCTCCTGGGGTTCTCATAATGCTGTATGACAACCAATACGGCCGCCGTTACCCCTTCCACAGGGTCTGTCAGCCATCTTTACCAGACTCCTGCACTGCTCCCTCCCCCGCAGCAGGCAGATGTGGCGCTCAGTCCGGTCTGTACCGCGGCCGCGCTGCCATGAAGGATGCTATAAATGGGCGGGTCGGACCATAAGGCGGCTCCACATACATGAGCCAAGAGGTGGCAGACATTGGCGCTGTGGGCGGAGCCCCCGTTAATCTCTGGCTCCGCTCGGTGTGGTCCTGTGAGGATGGATTGATGGCGGCTCGGGGTCGCACTTTACAATGCGGCCTATTAGAGCTACAAGCACCAACCCCCGACCGGCCATTATGCCTCCGTGTAGTGGATGACCCGGCGCTGGATGATGGATGGCGCTGCGGAGCCACGAGCAGACAAGGGGGCTGTCTAATAGACTGATGATTCGCGGCCGGCCGCCCCATAAGTCTCTACAAGCCCCCATCAGCCATTGTCTACACAACGAGCCACAAGTGATTAATGGCGCCATTTATCAGCAGATGATGTCCGGACGTCTCCCAACCTGTAAGGCCGCTTGCAGAGACTGACCCCCATGTACAAGTCTGAGCCCACCTGCAGTACATGGCGGCTCAAACCCATCCTGAGCCGTTACGTCTCACAGCTGAGGATTCGTGACAGTGTAAGGTGCCGGACTGCAGACTGATACATTGTAGCTGCTGGCCTGTGGCGCTCACACAGCAGGCTGCACCATCTAGCATTGGACTGAACGCTATGGAAACCTGCGACAGATGTTATACGCCGCGTCACGGCAGACCAATCAGCGGGGCAACTCTGGACACGCCTTCTGCGAGATACCGCGCGTATTTAGTGGATCCACTGAGAGGCACTACAGACGTGCGGATGCACAGGCTAAAATCTGTGGCGGAACTCAGAGGCAGAGCGTCGCGGCCGCAGATCATTACGACAGCAGGTCCACACTGAAAACATCCAGTACAAACCGGCCAGTCCTGATACAGAGCTCCAAACTCCCTGAGGGAGAGCAGCAGACTACTGTATACGAAGCCACCACTAGGAGGAGCTAAGGAGGTTACTGTACATATAGCCACCACTAGGGGGAGCTCAGGAGATTACTGTATATACAGCCACCACTAGGGGGAGCTCAGGAGATTACTGTATATACAGCCACCACTAGGGGGAGCTCAGGAGATTACTGTATATACAGCCACCACTAGGAGGAGCTCAGGAGATTACTGTATATACAGCCACCACTAGGAGGAGCTCAGGAGATTACTGTATATACAGCCACCACTAGGAGGAGCTCAGGAGGTTACTGTATATACAGCCACCACTAGGGGGAGCTCAGGAGATTACTGTATATACAGCCACCACTAGGGGGACCACAGGAGGTGATTGTGTATACAGCCACCACTAAGGGGAGCTCAGGAGATTACTATATATACAGCCACCACTAGGAGGAGCTCAGGCGATTACTGTATATACAGCCACAACTAGGAGGAGCTCAGAAGATTACTGTATATACAGCCACCACTAGGGGGAGCCCAGGAGATTACTGTATATATAGCCACCACTAGGGGGAGCTCAGGAGATTACTGTATATACAGCCACCACTAGGGGGAGCTCAGGAGATTACTGTATATATAGCCACCACTAGGGGGAGCTCAGGAGGTTACTGTATATACAGCCACCACTATCAGGAGAGTACTGTAAATACAGCCACCACTAGGAGGAGCTCAGGAGGTTACTGTATATACACCACCACCAGGGGGAGCAGAGGAGGTGATTGTATATACAGCCACCACTAGCAGGAGCTCAGGAGATTACTGTATATACAGCCACCACTAGGAGGAGCTCAGGAGATTACTGTATATACAGCCACCACTAGGGGAAGTTCAGGAGATTACTGTATATACAGCCACCACTAGGAGAAGTTCAGGAGATTACTGTATATACAGCCACCACTAGGAGGAGCTGAGGAGGTTACTGTATGTACAGCCACCACTAGGGGGAGCTGAGGAGATTACCGTATATACAGCCACCACTAGGGGGAGCTCAAAAGATTACTGTATATACAGCCACCATTAGGGGGAGCTCAGGAGATTACTGTATATACAGTCACCACTAGTGGGAGCTCAGGAGATTACTGTATATCCAGTCACCACTAGGGGGAAGCTCAGTAGATTGTTGTATATAGAGTTACCACTAGGAGGAGCTCAGGAGGTACCTGTATATACAGCCACCACTAGTAGGAGCTCAGGAGAGTACTGTATATACAGCCACCACTAGGAGGAGCTCAGGAGGTTACTGTATATACACCACCACTAGGGGGAGCACAGGAGGTGATTGTATATACAGCCACCACTAGCAGGAGCTCAGGAGATTACTGTAAATACAGCCACCACTAGGAGAAGTTCCGGAGATTACTGTATATACAGCCACCACTAGGAGGAGCTCAGGAGGTTACTGTATGTACAGCCACCACTAGGGGGAGCTCGGGAGATTACCGTATATACAGCCACCACTAGGGGGAGCTCAGAAGATTACTGTATATACAGCCACCATTAGGGGGAGCTCAGTAGATTACTGTATAAACAGCCACCACTAGTGGGAGCTCAGGATATTACTATATACACAGCCCCCACTAGGGGGAGGTCAGGAGATTACTGTATATACAACCACCACTAGGGGGAGTTTAGGAGATTACTGTATATCCAGTCACCACTAGGGGGAAGCTCAGTAGATTGTTTTATATAGAGTTACCACTAGGAGGAGCTCAGGAGATTACTGTATATACAGCCACCACTAGGGGGAGTACAGCAGATTACTGTATATACAGCCACCACTAGTGGATGTGCAGGAGATTACTGTATATACACCACCACTAGGGGGAGCTCAGGAGATTACTGTATATACAGGCACCACTAGGGGGAGCTCAGGAGATTACTGTATATACAGCCACTACTAGAGGGAGCTCAGGAGATAACTGTATATACAGCCACCACTAAGGGGAGCTCAGGACATTACTGTATATACCGCCACCACTAAGGGGAGCTCAGGAGATTACTGTATATACATCCACCACTAGGGGGAGCTCAGGAGATTACTGTATATACAGCCACCACTAGGAGGAGCTCAGCAGATTACTGTATATACAGCCACCACTAGGGGAAGCTCAGGAGGTTACTGTATATACAGCCCCCACTAGGGGGAGCTCAGGAGATTACTGTATATACAGCCACCACTAGAGGCAGCTCAGGAGATTACTGTATATACAACCACCACTAGGGGGAGCTCAGGAGATTACTGTATATACAGCCACCACTAGGGGAAGCTCAGGAGATTAATGTATATACAGCCACCACTAGAGGCAGCTCAGGAGATTACTGTATATACAGCCACAAATAGGGGGAGCTCAGGAGATTACTGTATATACAGCCACCACTAGGAGGAGCTCAGGAGATTACTGTATATACAGCCACCACTAGGGGGAGCTCAGGAGATTACTGTATATACAGCCACCACTAGGGGGAGCTCAGGAGATTACTGTATATACAGCCACCACTAGGAGGAGTTTAAGTAAAGTAGAAACGGCAGCACCCATTTAACAGAATTAAAAAACGTCCTTTATCCCCCCGTAACACGTGATAGACAGCAACGTTTCGACCTGGTGGTCATTGTCAAGCTATCATACAACGCAGTTACCCCCTTTTTAAAAAGGTACTTTTGCAATTTTTTTTTAGTTTCTATTTTTTCATCATTTTTTATTTTCCATTTTTCCTTTTTATTTCCCCCCTCTTTTTGTTCTTTCTTTTTTTCCTCTATACATTGTTTTGTTTTCATATTTCACTCTAATTTTTATTTCACTTTCCTTCTTTTCCCTATTTTTTTGTGTTTTCCTATTTTTCTGCAGCACAATACAATACATAGCATGCCTTGCATGAAAAAGGGAGTAGAAGACCGACCGTGCCACCTGTGAGATGGCGTGGTTCGCACTGCGCATGGGGACTATGCAGGTTGCCGTGCCACACTCAAGATCCGGATACCAATCCTGCGCATGTGCAGTAGTAACAACGGGACGCCGGCACTATGAAGCCGTGCAGCGGACATGGAGCGCGGAGAGAACAGCATGGTGGCAGTAACGTGGGTGAAGCTAGTGTTTTATTGTGCACGTATGCTTTAATGTTGTAATAAAATAGCTTGTTAGCAGTAGGGGGCGCCGACCTCTCAGTGGATTGGTGGTGCCTGCCCTGCTGTACCTTTTTAAAGAGGGGGTTACTGCATTGTATGAAAACTTGACAATGACCACCAGGTCCAAACGTTGCTGTCTATCACGTGTTATGGGGGGATAAAGGACGTTTTTATGCTGTCAGCTTGGATGCTGCCGCTTCTACTTCACTTGGATTATATTTCGGGAAGATCTCCGATTCCTGAACGGCTCGTGCATCATATAAGTCCGGCCACAAGTTGGGAGTGACGTGATGCTGCTGGGAATCCATTATATCTGACTAGGAGGAGTTTAGGAGATTACTGTATATATAGCCACCACTAGGGGGAGCTCAGGAGGTTACTGTATATACAGCCACCACTAGGGGGAGCTCAGGTGATTACTGTATATGTAGCCACCACTAGGGGGAGCTCAGGAAATTACTGTATATACAGCCACCACTAGGGGGAGCTCAAGAGATTACTGTATATACAGCCACCACTAGGGTGAGTTTAGGAGATTAATGTATATACAGCCACCACTAGGAGGAGCTCAGGAGATTACTGTATATACACCACCACTAGGAGGAGCTCAGGAGATTACTGTATATACACCACCACTAGGAGGAGCTCAGGAGATTACTGTATATACAGCCACCACTAGGAGGAGCTCAGGAGATTACTGTATATACAGCCACCACTAGGAGGAGCTCAGGAGATTACTGTATATACACCACCACTAGGAGGAGCTCAGGAGATTACTGTATATACACCACCACTAGGAGGAGCTCAGGAGATTACTGTATATACAGCCACCACTAGGAAGAGCTCAGGAGATTACTGTATATACACCACCACTAGGAGGAGCTCAGGAGATTACTGTATATACAGCCACCACTAGGGGGAGCTCAGGAGATTACTGTATATACACCACCACTAGGAGGAGCTCAGCAGATTACTGTATATACATCCACCACTAGGAGAGCTCAGGAGATTACTGCATATACACCACCACTAGGAGGAGCTCAGGAGATTACTGTATATACAGCCACCACTAGGAGGAGCTCAGGAGATTACTGTATATACAGCCACCACTAGGAGGAGCTCAGGAGATTACTGTATATACAGCCACCACTAGGAGGAGCTCAGGAGATTACTGTATATACAGCCACCACTAGGAGGAGCTCAGGAGATTACTGTATATACAGCCACCACTAGCAGGAGCTCAGGAGATTACTGTATATACAGCCACCACTAGGGGGAGGGAGCTCAGGAGATTACTGTATATCCAGTCACCACTAGGGGAAGCTCAGGAGATTACTGTATATACGGCCACTGCTAGGGGGAGCTCAGGAGATTACTGTATATACAGCCACCATTAGGAGGAGCTCAGGAGATTACTGTATATACACCACCACTAGGAGGAGCTCAGGAGGTTACTGTATATACAGCCACCACTAGGAGGAGCTCAGGAGATTACTGTATATACAACCACCACTAGGAAGAGCTCAGGAGATTACTGTATATCCAGTCACCACTAGGGGGAAGCTCAGGAGATTACTGTATATACAGCCACTGCTAGGGGGAGCTCAGGAGAATACTGTATATACATCCACCACTAGGGGGAGCTCAGGAGATTACTGTATATACAGCCACCACTAGGAGGAGTTTAGGAGATTAGTGTATATACAGCCACCACTAGGGGCAGCTCAGGAGATTACTGTATATACAGTCACCACTAGGGGGAGCTCAGGAGATTACTGTATATACAGCCACCACTAGGGGGAGCTCAGGAGATTACTGTATATACAGCCACCACTAGGAGGAGCTCAGGAGATTACTGTATATACAGCCACCACTAGGAGCAGTTTAGAAGATTACTGTATATACAGCCACCACTAGGGGCAGCTCAGGAGATTACTGTATATACAGTCACCACTAGGGGGAGCTCAGGAGATTACTGTATATACAGCCACCACTAGGGGGAGCTCAGGACATTACTGTATATATAGGCACCACTAGGAGGAGCTCAGGAGATTACTGTATATATAGCCACCACTAGGAGGAGCTCATGAGATTACTGTATATACATCACCACTAGGGAGAGCTCATGAGATTACTGTATATACAGCCACCACTAGGGGGAGCTCAGGATATTACTGTATATACAGCCACCACTATGAGGAGCTCAGGAGATTACCGTATATACAGCCACCACTAGGGGGAGCTCAGGAGATTACTGTATATATAGCCACCACTAGAGGGAGCTCAGCAGATTACTGTATATACAGCCACCACTAGGGGGAGCTCAGGAGAGTACTGTATATACAGCCACCACTAGGAGGAGCTCAGGAGAGTACTGTATATACAGCCACCACTAGGGGGAGTTCAGCAGATTACTGTATATACACCACCACTAGGAGGAGCTCAGTAGATTACTGTATATACAGCCATCACTAGGGGGAGCTCAGGAGATTACTGTATATACAGCCCCCACTAGGGGCAGCTCAGGAGAATACTGTATATACAGCCACCACTAGGGGCAGCTCAGGAGATTACTGTATATACAGCCATCACTAGGGGGAGCTCAGGAGATTACTGTATATACAGCCACCACTAGGGGAGCTCAGGAGAATACTGTATATACAGCCACCACTAGGGGCAGCTCAGGAGAATACTGTATATACAGCCATCACTAGGGGGAGCTCAGGAGATTACTGTATATACAGCCACCACTAAGGGGAGCTAAGGAGATTACTGTATATACAGCCACCACTAGGGGCAGCTCAGGAGATTACTGTATATACAGCCATCACTAGGGGGAGCTCAGGAGATTACTGTATATACAGCCATCACTAGGGGGAGCTCAGGAGATTACTGTATATACAGCCATCACTAGGGGGAGCTCAGGAGATTACTGTATATACAGCCACCACTAGGGGCAGCTCAGGAGATTACTGTATATACAGCCATCACTAGGGGGAGCTCAGGAGATTACTGTATATACAGCCACCACTAAGGGGAGCTAAGGAGATTACTGTATATACAGCCACCACTAGGGGGAGCTCAGGAGAGTACTGTATATATACAGCCACCACTAGGAGGAGTTCAGCAGATTACTGTATATACACCACCACTAGGGGGAGCTCAGATTACTGTATATACAGGAGATGGATATATATATATAAATAACTCAGCAGTAATACAGTATACAGTGAACTCCCCCTAGTGATGGCTGCTGGAATTACTCTAGTAACTATGACTATGCAGAGGATTTGGAGCTCTGTAGAAGAAAAATGAAGCTTTGACGCTTCTAAGGAGTTTGTAGGAACTGAATCTGTACATGTGGGGGCCTATAAATGACCGCATGCTAACAGGCGAACGTACATTTTATGTTTTTCTGAATGACCCCTTTTTATGTTTCTGGGCAGGGTCTGCAGCAGCGATGGAGAGTGTAATAGGATGTTAGAGGTTAGAGCTCTTGTGCGCCCCCTGCAGTCAGAGCCTGGAGCCTCTACTTTCTTCGCCATGCAGTAATTCCACGCGCTCCTCGCCTCGTGGCGCCGCCATCACTGCACGCTGCTCATTTATAACAATTAGATGGTAGCATCATTCCTCAGCGCACCTAATACTCCTGTCCGGCTGACGGATGGCGAAGATGGTAATTGGCTGGACGGGCAACAGCCGGAACTGCCGGTCACATCTATTACGGTGTGACAGCGGCGCGTGCGCAGGGGGGGGGGGGGGGGGCAACCACCAAGCTGTGAGCTCAGAACAGCCTGTGCGGCCCGATGACAGATGACAATTATCATCACATGACAAGTTCTGCAACAAACTGGCAGATTTCCAATATCTCTGCTTGCTGTCAGTGAATGAGAAACTTTTATTTGTAATTAAAAACTTCAAACTGCGATCAGACTTGTCCTGCTGCACAGCTGAGGTTTGTTACAATGTATCCACAATCGTCTGCGAGCTCCAGGCTGATACATTGTAACAGAGTCGTGTCACAGGACGATTTAGGTTCTTTGTATCATAGAGTCCGGTGTAATGACAGTAAGAGTGAGTATTCGGGGTGGGGGGGGGGGATACTTCTGCGCTGCGGGGGTGCGGCTGCTATTTTATGTCAGATTCCATCATGTTAATGACGTCCCCTCATTAATAAACGGCTCCCAAGTGGCTGCAGGTTATCGCGCCTGTCTGCAGCGCTCTCACAAACCTGGCTCACTACACTTCTTCCTGCATCCCCCTCCCCCATAGATCACAACTACAGCATTTCCACTACTGCTATCCTACATGTGTCAGTCTTTACTGCACTTCTCACATTCTATTCGTGAACCAGCTGATTTTGGATGAACAAAGCTCTAGCTCTCCCAGCATCCCTGACTACAACCACTAAGGGCCCATACACGCGGGGGAGGGGAGCTTTCTGTCCCAATTAGGGCTCATTCACATGAACAATTTTTTTGCCTAATTTTTGACCCAAAAATCAGGTGGAAATGATGCAAAATGTTTTAATGGTTTCATTCACACCTGCGAATAGTCTGAGCTAAATAAAAATGGCGGCAGGTCCTATTTTGCGGCAATTTTTGGTTGAAAATCGCCCTCGGTCCGATTGAGAAAAAAAAACGGACTGCACTGAATCGATGTGATTGCGGTTTATTTTTATCGTATGCGAGCATAAAAACGGGCGCAAACCCTCCGATTACATCATTTGGCCCAACATGATTTTTTTTGTATGTGTGTAAAAAGAAAATGCTAAATGAATAAAAATTGCGCAAAAAAAAAAAAAGGCAAAGAAAAGCAAAAAAAAAGAGTGAAAATTACATGAAAAATCAGTCCGAATTTTCAGCTCTGAATACCCCCCTCCCACGTGAGCGTCCGCGGCCGTGCGGGGGTTACAGACGGGAGCAGAGAGCGCCGTGCGTGTTTACATATATAATAACGGCGCGCCCCCCATTGTTGTCTGGACCTGAGGGGTCAAATCCCCCTTTATGGTCAGTGCGGTCGCGCCGCAGCGGCATGCATGTTCTCTGCGTGTTTCTCACATGTTGCATGGGACAGTGGGGAAAAGTTACATCAATCGGACCTCATCGTGGTTTTTGCGAATGTGAAAATACCGCAGTATTAGGGGGCAGTAAACACGGACGGACGCAGTGAATATGACTGGAGGCTCCGTGATACGGCTCGGCGTTCCCGTGGGGCGGGGGTCAATCCAGCGGCTGTACCTCACACAGATTTATAGATTCCGGAACGGAATGCCAGCGATGCAGTGAAGACTGACACAGGCAGATAGTATAACAATGTAGATTCATATGTCCTCAGGGGTCCGTGGAGAGCTGGGGGGACAGTTGGGGGGCTCAGACGAGGCAAGCAGCGATGACCCCAACATGCAGATCACACTCGTTCTATCCATGCAACATGTGGGCACCTCCGAGCTCGCCCCATGCGTATAATGCCAATGTGGAGTGAAAGTGATCCAACCCGCTTGTCACACTGTGATTAATGACGCTCGGGGTCGGGGGTCAGGGCCAGACTGCTGACCTCTGCCCCTAGCAGTCTGTTACAGGGGGCCGCAGCAGCTTCTGGGGGCTCCACCACACAGATCCTATTACATCCAGTAGTGATTTATAGATGCACTGTCTGCTACCGAGAGCGTATCACACAGCCTGGGATTAGATACCTAGCGTATCACACAGGATAGGATTACATACACAGCGTATCATGCAGGATTAGATACAGAAGACGGTATCACACACAATAAGATTAGATACAGCAGCTCAGCAGACAGTATCACACATGATGGAATTAGATACACGGCTCAGCAGGCAGTATCACACAGGATAGGATTAGATACACAGCTCAGCAGACAGTATCACACAGGATGGGATTAGATACACGGCTCAGCAGACAGTATCACACAGGATAGGATTAGATACACAGCTCAGCAGACAGTATCACACAGGATAGGATTAGATACACAGCTCAGCAGACAGTATCACACAAGATAGGATTAGATACACAGCTCAGCAGACAGTATCACACAGGATAGGATTAGATACACAGCTCAGCAGACAGTATCACACAGGATAGAATTAGATACACGGCTCAGCAGACAGTATCACACAGGATAGAATTAGATACACAGCTCAGCAGACAGTATCACACAGGATAGGATTAGATACACAGCTCAGCAGAGAGTATCACGCAGGATAGAATTAGATACACGGCTCAGCAGACACTATCACACAGGATAGGATTAGATACACAGCTCAGCAGACAGTATCACACAGGATAGAATCAGATACACGGCTCAGCAGACAGTATCACACAGGATGGGATTAGATACACGGCTCAGCAGACAGTATCACACAGGATGGGATTAGATACAGGCCAGCAGACAGTATCACACAGGATAGAATTAGATACACAGCTCAGCAGACAGTATCACACAGGATAGGATTAGATACACGGCTCAGCAGACAGTATCACACAGGATAGAATTAGATACACAGCTCAGCAGACAGTATCACACAGGATAGGATTAGATACACAGCTCAGCAGAGAGTATCACGCAGGATAGAATTAGATACACGGCTCAGCAGACAGTATCACACAGGATGGGATTAGATACACGGCTCAGCAGACAGTATCACACAGGATAGAATTAGATACACAGCTCAGCAGACAGTATCACACAGGATAGGATTAGATACACGGCTCAGCAGACAGTATCACACAGGATAGGATTAGATACACAGCTCAGCAGACAGTATCACACAGGATAGGATTAGATACACGGCTCAGCAGACAGTATAACACAGTATAGGATTAGATACACGGCTCAGCAGACAGTATCACACAGGATGGGATTAGATACACGGCTCAGCAGACAGTATCACACAGGATAGGATTAGATACACGGCTCAGCAGACAGTATCACACAGGATGGGATTAGATACAGGCCAGCAGAGGGTATCACACAGGATAGGATTAGATACAGGCCAGTAGAGAGTATCACACAGGTAGGATTAGATACACGGTTCAGATGGTATCACACAGGATAGGATTAGATACACGGCTCAGCAGACAGTATCACACAGGATAGGATTAGATACACAGCTCAGCAGACAGTATCACACAGGATAGGATTAGATACACGGCTCAGTAGTCAGTATCACACAGGATAGGATTAGATACACATCTCAGCAGACAGTATCACACAGGATAGGATTAGATACACGGCTCAGCAGACAGTATCACGCAGGATAGGATTAGATACACGGCTCAGTAGACAGTATCACACAGGATGGATTAGATACATGGCTCAGCAGGCAGTATCACACAGGATAGGATTAGATACACGGCTCAGCAGACAGTATCACACAGGATAGGATTAGATACACAGCTCAGCAGACAGTATCACACAGGATAGGCTTAGATACACAGCTCAGCAGACAGTATCACACAGGATGGGCTTAGATACAGGCCAGCAGAGAGTATCACACAGGATAGGATTAGATACAGGCCAGTAGAGAGTATCACACAGGATAGGATTAGATACATGGCTCAGATGGTATCACACAGGATAGGATTAGATACACGGCTCAGCAGACAGTATCACGCAGGATAGGATTAGATACACGGCTCAGTAGACAGTATCACACAGGATAGGATTAGATACACAGCTCAGCAGACAGTATCACACAGGATGGGCTTAGATACACAGCTCAGCAGACAGTATCACACAGGATGGGCTTAGATACAGGCCAGCAGAGAGTATCACACAGGATAGGATTAGATACAGGCCAGTAGAGAGTATCACACAGGATAGGATTAGATACACGGCTCAGATGGTATCACACAGGATAGGATTAGATACACGGCTCAGCAGACAGTATCACGCAGGATAGGATTAGATACACGGCTCAGTAGACAGTATCACACAGGATAGGATTAGATACATGGCTCAGCAGGCAGTATCACACAGGATAGGATTAGATACACAGCTCAGCAGACAGTATCACACAGGATGGGATTAGATACACGGCTCAGCAGACAGTATCACACAGGATAGGATTAGATACACAGCTCAGCAGGCAGTATTACACAGGATAGAGTTAGATACACAGCTCAGCAGACAGTATCACACAGGATGGGCTTAGATACAGGCCAGCAGAGAGTATCACACAGGATAGGATTAGATACAGGCCAGTAGAGAGTATCACACAGGATAGGATTAGATACACGGCTCAGATGGTATCACACAGGATAGGATTAGATACACGGCTCAGCAGACAGTATCACACAGGATAGGATTAGATACACGGCTCAGTAGTCAGTATCACACAGGATAGGATTAGATACACAGCTCAGCAGACAGTATCACACAGGATAGGATTAGATACACAGCTCAGCAGGCAGTATCACACAGGATAGGATTAGATACACGGCTCAGCAGACAGTATCGCACAGGATAGGATTAGATACAGGGCTCAGCAGACAGTATCACACAGGATAGGATTAGATACACGGCTCAGCAGACAGTATCACAGAGGGTAGGATTAGATACACGGCTCAGATGGTATCACACATATGAATTGGATACTCTTGGGGTTCTGTATATTATAATCTTCTCTTCCTGTTGGGGGTTAATTTACAGGGAAACAGAGCAGAAAACCCCGGAGGCCCCACAACCCCATCATCCTGCCGGGAGCCGGACTCCGGACCCTCCTACACATCCAGGGGGGGTCTGACTGGTTATTGCTCAGTGTGATTGCTGCCCCAACTGACCGACCAATGAGAACGCCTTCTCTTCTTATGTTACTTGTGCAGGAGACGGCCCGTCCCGTGTGAACAGGCAGTATCATCTATGAACGACTGCCTGTTCACTAGGAACGGAGGAGGAACCATCTCCAGCCACACCGCCTCCATTCAGGATTACCGCCGGGACCACCTGTTGGGCAGCTGGGCCGGACAGGTCGCCCCGTGTAAAAAGAGTCTTAAGTATGGACTTTGGGGGGAAGGTGCCAGGCTGGAGATCATACGGGGTATGTGTAGGTGGTGGTACGGCTCTGATCTACCCTTTTCTAGTACTAGGCTGGAGGTGTGGGGCTGGCATGGTTCAGCTCTGCCAGCAGATATCAGGCGCTGGTGTGGTTCTGCTCTATCACCAGCTACCATGCTGTAGGTGCTGGGGCTGGCACAGGACTGTTCTATTACCAGACTAGGTGCTGGGGCTGGCACAGTTCTGCTCTACTACCAGGTTGCGGGTGCTGAGGCTGGCACAGGTCTGCTCTATTACCAGGCTGTAGGTCCTGGGACTGGCACAGGTCTGCTCTACTACCAGGTTGCGGGTGCTGAGGCTGGCACAGGTCTGCTCTATTACCAGGCTGTAGGTCCTGGGACTGGCACAGGTCTGCTCTACTACCAGGTTGTGGGTGCTGAGGCTAGCACAGGTCTGCTCTGCTACCAGGTTGTAGGTGCTGGCACAGGACTGCTGTACCACTAGGTACCAGGCGGTTGGTGCTGTATTGGTCACTGTGTTTCTGACATATACCCCTCCGCCTCAGTACTGGACATCCAAGCCCTCAGCTGTACGTGGCAGCCCTTATGATCTGGGCACTATGTGTGGTTATGCAGCAGGTTACAGGCGGGTAACGCTGCTGCCCATCCCAGACTATGATGGCAATGAGCTCAGGACGGTCACTTTGCCCCTAACACTCATTTTACAGTTTCGGAGAACTGCAGCACCAGCAGGAAGCGGCGCCACACGCAGGATGAACCCTTTCACTGCTGAATGAAAATGAATGACTCCATTCACTGACAGTAGGCAGCGCAGCGGCTGCTGATGTCACAGGTTGCCACACCGAAAACCCACAGTAGTTTACAGCTCTGAACACAAATCCCCACCCGCGGGAAAAATCCGCGTGCGGCTCAGGTGGCGCCGCGCCGTTCGGATCCGCAGGGCGGCTGTTTTGTTGCAGGTTTGTCACAAATCTCCACTGTGGATTTCCCACTTCCGGCATGTGACCCGCGGCGGCCGCGCCACGAATCCATGGAGGATTGTAGATAGTATTGGCGGTGGTTGTGGTATTGCTGGCAGTGCTGGTAGTGTTGGTGGTGGTGGAATAATGGTGCTGAACATACTGGTAGGGATGGTAGCCTCGATGCGGGGGCCGAGGAGCCCCCGGGGGTCTACACTGATCAGCAGCAGCAAGGAGGTTCATGCAAATTCCCCCACCTGTACAGAACGGGTACTAGTTCTAATAATGCTCCTCCCCCAATGCAATGGGAATGTCCGACAATGATGGGGTGCAAATAGCTGAGGGCAAAATATACAAATAATGACCCCCTCACCAACTAACTACCTCACTGTTGTTAAAAAATGAAAATTAAGAGCCTTCATGCAGCTTTGTATCGAGCGCTCAGGCCAGCTTTGTATCGAGCGCTCAGGCCAGCTTTGTATCGAGCGCTCAGGCCAGCTTTGTATCGAGCCTTCATGCCAGCTTTGTATCGAGCGCTCAGGCCAGCTTTGTATCGAGCGCTCAGGCCAGCTTTGTATCGAGCGCTCAGGCCAGCTTTGTATCGAGCGCTCAGGCCAGCTTTGTATCGAGCGCTCATGCAGCTTTGTATCGAGCGCTCAGGCCAGCTTTGTATCGAGCGCTCATGCTAGCTTTGTATCGAGCGCTCATGCTAGCTTTGTATCGAGCGCTCAGGTCAGCTTTGTATCGAGCGCTCAGGCCAGCTTTGTATCGAGCGCTCAGGCCAGCTTTGTATCGAGCCTTCATGCCAGCTTTGTATCGAGCGCTCAGGCCAGCTTTGTATCGAGCGCTCAGGCCAGCTTTGTATCGAGCGCTCAGGCCAGCTTTGTATCGAGCGCTCAGGCCAGCTTTGTATCGAGCGCTCAGGCCAGCTTTGTATCGAGCGCTCATGCCAGCTTTGTATCGAGCCTTTATGCAGCTTTGTATCGAGCGCTCAGGCCAGCTTTGTATCGAGCGCTCATGCCAGTTTTGTATCGAGCGCTCATGCCAGCTTTGTATCGAGCGCTCATGCAGCTTTGTATCGAGCGCTCAGGCCAGCTTTGTATCGAGCGCTCAGGCCAGCTTTGTATCGAGCGCTCAGGCCAGCTTTGTATCGAGCGCTCAGGCCAGCTTTGTATCGAGCCTTTATGCAGCTTTGTATCGAGCGCTCAGGCCAGCTTTGTATCGAGCGCTCAGGCCAGCTTTGTATCGAGCGCTCAGGCCAGCTTTGTATCGAGCGCTCAGGCCAGCTTTGTATCGAGCGCTCAGGCCAGCTTCGTATCGAGCGCTCAGGCCAGCTTCGTATCGAGCGCTCAGGCCAGCTTTGTATCGAGCGCTCAGGCCAGCTTTGTATCGAGCGCTCAGGCCAGCTTTGTATCGAGCGCTCAGGCCAGCTTTGTATCGAGCGCTCAGGCCAGCTTTGTATCGAGCGCTCAGGCCAGCTTTGTATCGAGCCTTCATGCCAGCTTTGTATCGAGCGCTCAGGCCAGCTTTGTATCGAGCGCTCAGGCCAGCTTTGTATCGAGCGCTCAGGCCAGCTTTGTATCGAGCGCTCAGGCCAGCTTTGTATCGAGCGCTCAGGCCAGCTTTGTATCGAGCGCTCATGCAGCTTTGTATCGAGCGCTCAGGCCAGCTTTGTATCGAGCGCTCATGCTAGCTTTGTATCGAGCGCTCATGCTAGCTTTGTATCGAGCGCTCAGGTCAGCTTTGTATCGAGCGCTCAGGCCAGCTTTGTATCGAGCGCTCAGGCCAGCTTTGTATCGAGCCTTCATGCCAGCTTTGTATCGAGCGCTCAGGCCAGCTTTGTATCGAGCGCTCAGGCCAGCTTTGTATCGAGCGCTCAGGCCAGCTTTGTATCGAGCGCTCAGGCCAGCTTTGTATCGAGCGCTCAGGCCAGCTTTGTATCGAGCGCTCATGCCAGCTTTGTATCGAGCCTTTATGCAGCTTTGTATCGAGCGCTCAGGCCAGCTTTGTATCGAGCGCTCATGCCAGTTTTGTATCGAGCGCTCATGCCAGCTTTGTATCGAGCGCTCATGCAGCTTTGTATCGAGCGCTCAGGCCAGCTTTGTATCGAGCGCTCAGGCCAGCTTTGTATCGAGCGCTCAGGCCAGCTTTGTATCGAGCGCTCAGGCCAGCTTTGTATCGAGCCTTTATGCAGCTTTGTATCGAGCGCTCAGGCCAGCTTTGTATCGAGCGCTCAGGCCAGCTTTGTATCGAGCGCTCAGGCCAGCTTTGTATCGAGCGCTCAGGCCAGCTTTGTATCGAGCGCTCAGGCCAGCTTCGTATCGAGCGCTCAGGCCAGCTTCGTATCGAGCGCTCAGGCCAGCTTTGTATCGAGCGCTCAGGCCAGCTTTGTATCGAGCGCTCAGGCCAGCTTTGTATCGAGCGCTCAGGCCAGCTTTGTATCGAGCGCTCAGGCCAGCTTTGTATCGAGCGCTCAGGCCAGCTTTGTATCGAGCGCTCAGGCCAGCTTTGTATCGAGCGCTCAGGCCAGCTTTGTATCGAGCGCTCAGGCCAGCTTTGTATCGAGCGCTCAGGCCAGCTTTGTATCGAGCGCTCAGGCCAGCTTTGTATCGAGCGCTCAGGCCAGCTTTGTATCGAGCGCTCATGCCAGCTTTGAATTGTGTCAACACAACTTTTTTTAGTACACCGCCATGTAGCTTTTGCATTCGGCCATCAGCTTTGTATTGTGTTGTGATGTAACTTTTGGTATTGCACCGTCATGCAACTTTTGCAGTGTGCTCATGGAACTTTTTTTTATATTGTCCAACCTTTGTACCATCATGCAGATCCATGCTGAGCTGCCATGGAATTGTCTTGCACCTCCATTGCACCATCATGCAACTTTGTATTGAACTGACATGTAAGTTTTGCATTGCACCATCATGTGACTTTCTCATTGTGTGGTCATGTGACCTCTGCTTTATAGTGCCTGTCACCAAGTTGCTACAAACTAGTACTTTGTTATTCTTGTCACTTGACCTCAAGGTGCCCCTGCTGAGTGATGGCATATTGCCCCTCAGTTGGTCTCTGCCATGGCACCACCACTATGGTGAAATCTGCCTTCTAAAGGCCAGTGACTCAGGGACCGGCCGGCCGGTGGTCAGCTCCTTCTTGGTGACTTAGTAGGATCTTAAGTCTCAGAGAAGGGAATCTGAAGTTGAGAAGAAAGTGCTTCCACTCTGTAGAGCCAATCAATGCTATCAGGCAGCCGAGCAGGCACTATCTCCTGCGGATTCCATCCATCCATTGACTGTCAGCTCAGCTGGCGAGGGGGGGGGGGGGGGGGGGGCGAGATGTGATTTATTTTCTGCAAGGAGAGTGGAGCTGAGACAGAAGCCGGAGAATTAGGCTGCGCGGTTTAATTAGTGCCCTTATCTGCCTGTGCAAAAATGAAGACTGAGTTAATTAGCTCTGGAGAGAGAGATAATGAAGTGATCACAGCAGCCTCATGAGTCCCAGCGCCGCTGCCTTAACCCTGTCGCTCCGGCCAAGGCTAACAGCTAACCTAGAGGCCATGATGTGCTGGATGGAGAGCCACACATTCCTAAAACGCGTCGGGGCTCCTAGGTTCAGCTGTGGGCAACAACCCCTGAAACGCGTTTGCCACCGTTTTGTAAGCTGAACAGATCTGTTTCTGTGAGACGCCAGGAGATGTTGGGGGTTGTAGTTTCACAACAGTTGCCACATTTTGCAAACCACTGTTGAATGCCATACATGACACACGCCATTCCTGAAATGCGTTGAGTGCTAATGTGAATGCTGGACGGAGACGCTTCCCGCTATCTGCTCCGACATGATGGGAGTTTATTCTCCAGGCAGCTGGAGAGCTAGAGGTTGTAGAGCGCAGCCGCATACTAGGAGTGACACAACGCGGTCCTGAAATGCGTTGGTCTGATCCTAAAACACAGTTGATTAGCTGAGAAAGTATATAGCGTTCTGGGAGTTGTAGTACCCAACAGCAGTAGTGCAGAGTAGTACACCGTGGGCGACATAATACATGTCTGAAATGCGTTGGTGCCTGTTCTGAACTGAGGAGCTCCGTCACAGTCTGTCAGGACATGGAAAGTGTTGTAAACTACATGTTACTGCTGCAAACCATTCACGAAATGCGTTGTGTGCCGGTCTGAGGAGCTACGCTGATTTTAGTCCTAGCATGATAGGGGTTGGAGCTGGAGAGTCACAGGCTGTATACCATGGGTGGCACAACATACTTGAAATGCGTTGGTGCTCACACCGAAGGGTTTAGCTGAGACGTTACGCCAGTCTGTCAAGGCATTGTGGGAGATGTAGTTTCACAAAAGTTGGAGTATTATTTTAGAATACAAAAGTCCTAAAATGCGTTGTTAGGCGGGTGGGGCGCTAAGAACTAGTGCGTGCGAAACGTGTAAGTGTCCAGCATGTGTGAATGCTGATGGGATGGTTAGCATTTTGGCTCTTGAAGACTATTTCAATGCTGTCACTGCTGCTGTCTGAAACGCGTCAGCGCTTCCAGCATATTTGCGTAAGGAGCGCGCTTTGTGGTCTCCTTCAGGCTGTTCAGACCTTCACAAGTTCTGGTCAATGAAATCTGGTCACAGATAAGACACGAATGGAGAGGATGAGGCGATAAGCTGGGATTTGCTTCTCTTCTCTATGGGCAATGTCAACAGGTCATGTGACATCAGTCGCCTGACACAACTTTGGCGCGATCTAGCCACATTTGAATAGAAACCAAACACAGAATCCACCATTGGTTTATATACAGACAGAAGCGGCGCACAGCGCAGGCGCAGTGTATCCTGGGGTCGGGGACGGCCCCCTTGCCGAAGTCCAATTCAGTTTCCCATCCCATTGAATAAACTGGACTCTGCGCCGCGGTACGTACAGCGCCGGTATTAAAATACGCTTCACATAAAAAAAAAGGTTTCCATGTAGATTTGCCTCATTGATGGGAGCAAACTACATACGGAGATCTTGCAAGATTGTTGCTCAGCTCATGGAAACTGAAATGGCGCTGCGTATATGTGGTGTGCGCCAAGTCACACGGATGTATAGGGCTCCGCCCCTCAGAAAACCTTACATAATCTGACCAGGCACCGGACCCACATTGGGAAAAAATGGCACCCAGAAGCTCTTGCATCACCATTATAAAATGTTCTGCGTTCCTATAGAGGGCGCTGCGGCGTACAGTCTTACGTAACTGGCGGCTGTGAGCTCCGGGAACATTCAATAATCTGACTTATTATATAAATGTTCCCTCGGGGCGGCGGTGGCGCTGGGGACACACACCCCATTCCGGCTGCCCTACTTCTCGCGCCATTAAGCGACGCTTCGCACACAGCGGCTGCTGAGCGCAGATTTGAGCTGGAGAAGAAAACAAATCAGAAAACACAATGGAAATCGATGAGCCATTGATTTTACTGCAGATGGGACGTGAATTGTCGCTGGAGACGGGAAATCTGCTCTGTCAGTGCACTTCATTAGTGGTTTCTGACACGGCGGACGGCGCGATAATCACACAGCCAGGCAGGACCCCGGAAAGCTGGGAGGTGACCTCCACTCATAGGGCGTCACCCTGCCGGGAGGGTAAGAGGGCACGTCACTTTAAGAGAGGAATTCCCTTTAGATCAAAAATGACAGACACAAAGCTCCAAACCCTCTGCGAGCAGCCAGTCACTGGAGAAAATGCTGGCTACCTACAGTCACCACTGGGTGGAGCTCCTTATACAGAATTATACAACCTGTATGTAGTGAGCTCCTCCTAGTGGTGGCTGTATATATCTGCATGTACTGAGCTCCTCCTAGTGGCGGCTGTATATATCTGTATGTAGTAAGCTCTCCCTAGCGGCGGCTGTATATATCTGTATGAAGTGAGCTCCCACTAGTGGTGGCTGTATATATCTGTATATAGCAAGCTCCTCCTAGTGGTGGCTGTATATATCTGTATGTAGTGAGCTCTCCCTAGTGGTGGCTGTATATATCTGCATGTAGTGAGTTCCCCCTAGTGGTGGCTGTATATATCTGTATATAGTGAGCTCCTCCTAGTGGTGGCTGTATATATCTGTATGTAATGAGCTCCTCCTAGTGGTGGCTGTATATATCTGTATGTAGCAAGCTCCTGCTAGTGGTGATGGTATGTATCTGTATGTAGGGAGCTCCTCCTAGTGGAAGCTGTATATATCTGCATGTACTGAGCTCTCCCTAGTGGTGGCTGTATATATCTGCATGTACTGAGCTCCCCCTAGTGGTGGCTGTTTATATATATATGTATGTAGTGATATCCTCCTAGTGGTGGCTGTATATATCTGTATGTAGTGAGCTTCTCCTAGTGGTGGCTGTATATATCCGCATGTGGTGAGCTCTCCCTAGTGGTGGCTGTATATATCTGTATGTAGTGAGCTCCCCCTAGTGGTGGCTGTATATATCTGTATGCAGTGAGCTCCCCCTAGTGGTGACTGTATACTTCTGTAAGTAGTGAGCTCCCCCTATGTGGGTGTATATCTATCTATCTATCATATATATATATATATATATATATATATATATATATATATATATATATATATATATATATATATATATATATATATATGTATGTAGTGAGCTCCATCGAGTAGTGGCTGTACATATTTGTATGTAGTGAGCTCCCACTAGTGGTGCCTGTATATAACTGCATATAGGGAGCTCCTCCTTGTGGTGGCTGTATATGTCTGTATGTAATGAGCTCCTCCTAGTGGTGGCTGTATATGTCTGTATGTAATGAGCTCCTCCTAGTGGTGGCTGTATATATCTGTATGTAGTGAGCTCCTCCTAGTGGTGGCTGTATATATCTGTATGTAGTGAGCTCCCCCTAGTGGTGGCTGTATATATCTGTATGTAATGAGCTCCTCCTTGTGGTGGCTGTATATGTCTGTATGTAATGAGCTCCCCCTAGTGGTGGCTGTATATATCTGTATGTAATGAGCTCCTCCTAGTGGTGGCTGTATAGATCTGTATGTAGTGAGCTCCTCCTAGTGGTGGCTGTATATATCTGTATGTAATGAGCTCCTCCTAGTGGTGGCTGTATATATCTGTATGTAGTGAGCTCCCACTAGTGGTGCCTGTATATAACTGCATATAGGGAGCTCCTCCTTGTGGTGGCTGTATATAACTGTATGCAGTGAGCTCCTCCTAGTGGTGACTGTATAAATCTGTATGCAGGAAGCTCCTCCTAGTGGTGACTGTATATATGTGTATGTAACAAGATCCCCCTAGTGGTGGCTGCATATATCTGTATGTAGCGAGCTCCCCCTAGTGGTGGCTGTATATATCTGTATGTAGTGAGCTCCGCCTAGTGGTGGCTGTATATATCTGTATGTAGTGAGCTCCCCTTGTGGTGGCTGTATATATCTGTATGTAATGAGCTCTCCCTACTGGTGGCTGTATATATGTGTATGTAACAAGCTCCCCCTAGTGGTGGCTGTATATATCTGTATGTAGCGAGCGCCCCCTAGTGGTGGCTGTATATATCTGTATGTAATGAGCTCCCCCTAGTGGTGGCTGTATATATCTGTATGTAGCGAGCTCCCCCTAGTGGTGTCTGTATATATCTGTATGCAGGGAGGTCCCCCTAGTGGTGGCTGTATATATCTGTATGTAATGAGCTCTCCCTACTGGTGGCTGTATATATGTGTATGTAACAAGCTCCCCCTAGTGGTGGATGTATATATCTGTATGTAGTGAGCGCCCCCTAGTGGTGGCTGTATATATCTGTATGTAATGAGCTCCCCCTAGTGGTGGCTGTATATATCTGTATGTAGCGAGCTCCCCCTAGTGGTGGCTGTATACAAGGAGCAGCCCTAGTGGCAGGTGCATCTAAGTACTACCATCAATGTAGCTTTGGGTGTGACTGGAGTAGATGTAAAGTGGGGCCGTGTATATAAGTTTGTGCACCCTTGGATGGGGTGTCAGTGGCAGTGAGGACCCTGTGCTGGTGCACCAATCTCTCCCATGCAGGCCCCTCTGGGCGGCGGTGACAGCCAGTTTCCCATAATGGGCAGGACTCCCATTTTTCTGTTAATTAGCAGAACATTAACCTCTGGCCGGATTTATACAGTTATCGAGCGGCGCGCTCATTAATCCCGACAGCGGCGGGTAATGAATGGACTCTCCGCAGCGGGCCCGCGTCTCAGGAAGAGCCTAATTGTTCTTGGCAATGTGGGGAGGGGGAGGGGAGACGCTGGGGACTTGGGGGGGGTCGCAGGTTAAAACACTTATTGACTGCCGCGTTGTCCTCATTATTCACCTGCAGCTCCTTACAAAAAACGGGAAGATGAATCCCGATCGATACACAGAAAAAATGGAGGGTCACGAGATCGGCTACGGGCGCGACGGGGTTAACAAGACCACTGTGACATTAAATATAGGGGCGTCGGATAATCCAGAGCTGCAGTATAACGGGAGAATTCAGAGGAGGCAAGGGGTGTACTCTGTGCGACTGATAATCCGGAATGTCCGATAATCCGGAATGTCCGATAATCCGGAATGTCCGATAATCCGGAATGTCCGATAATCCAGCACATCCATGCTACCAATGATGCCGCATTACAGGAATTTTACCATTCCAGACCGCTGAGAGGCGGAGAGCGCAGTCCTCATGTGGAATCGCCTCGAGTCCTCAAATAAACAGACGACCTTCCTATAAGGTGGAGGAAATCAGGGAGGGGGAGAGAACAAAAGGCAGGAAGTGTCGCTGTAGCGCTACGCATTCTGCCCGCGGAGTGAGAGTCCGGAAGAGCGGGCGGGCGGTTCACACCGTACGAGAATCGTCACCCAGAAAATACAAGCTGGTGGGGTACTGAGTGCGCCAACTGTGGGTATCAACGGCTCTAAGAGCGAGATGTGGCGGACGGTGCCCTCAGTTGGGACCCAACAGCCGCCCCCAGCTTATCACATACCCGCTATAGATGGCAGAGCGCTCCATTACGGCCCCGACCAGCTTACGCCAAAATTGTGAGTTTACTTTTTTATGATGCCTCAATTCTGGCAAGTCAAATGACGCTTGGGCGACACGGCATCTGTGGGCAACGACGCAGGAGCGGGGATACTCCATGAGGCCAGTGGTGGTACGAGCTGAAGGTGGCTACGAGCCCGCAGGCCGCAGAATAATCAGTGGAGGTTAGATATATTGAGATCTCTGGGCCGCGGCAACTCCGGACACGGACTGCAACACCACCGACCTCTATGGGTGTCTGAGATCACAGAGCTACAAGCCCTGAGACAGTTACAGGGCGGCATTTACCCCCCACCCCCTCAGCATATCAGCCCCATCATATCTGCTCCCACCACAAGCTGCGCCGAAAAATAAAGAATATAAGGAACTGCAGGCTGCAAACATGGCGTTGAGCTGTGTATCTAAGCCGATAGCAGGCAGTAGGTATATTCTTGTACATAGGAGGCAGTATTATAGTAGTTATATTCTTGTACATAGGGGGCAGTATTATAGTAGTTATATTCTTGTACATAGGGGACAGTATTATAGTAGTTATATTCTTGTACATAGGGGACAGTATTATAGTAGTTATATTCTTGTACACAGGGGGCAGTATTATAGTAGTTATATTCTCGCACATAGGAGCAGTATTATAGTAGTTATATTCTTGTACATAGGGGGCAGTATTATAGTAGTTATATTCTCGTACATAGGGGGCAGTATTATAGTAGTTATATTCTTGTACATAGGAGCAGTATTATAGTAGTTATATTCTTGTACATAGGGGGCAGTATTATAGTAGTTATATTCTTGTACATAGGAGCAGTATTATAGTAGTTATATTCTTGTACATAGGGGCAGTATTATAGTAGTTATATTCTTGTACATAGGAGGCAGTATTATAGTAGTTATATTCTTGTACATAGGGAGCAGTATTATAGTAGTTATATTCTTGTACATGGGGGGCAGTATTATAGTAGTTATATTCTTGTACATAGGAGGCAGTATTATAGTAGTTATATTCTTGTACATAGGGGGCAGTATTATAGTAGTTATATTCTTGTACATAGGGGGCAGTATTATAGTAGTTATATTCTTGTACATAGGGAGCAGTATTATAGTAGTTATATTCTTGTACTAAGGGGGCAGTATTATAGTAGTTATATTCTTGTACATAGGGGGCAGTATTATAGTAGTTATATTCTTGTACATAGGGAGCTATATTATAGTAGTTATACTCTTGTACATAGGAGGCAGTATTATAGTAGTTATATTCTTGTACATAGGGGGCAGTATTATAGTAGTTATATACTTGTACATAGGGGGCAGTATTATACTAGTTATATTCTTGTACATAGGGGGCAGTATTATAGTAGTTATATTCTTGTACATAGGGGGCAGTATTATAGTAGTTATATTCTTGTACATAGGGGGCAGTATTATAGTAGTTATATTCTTGTACATAGGGGGCAGTATTATAGTAGTTATATTCTTGTACATAGGGGGCAGTATTATAGTAGTTATATTCTTGTACATAGGGGGCAGTATTATAGTAGTTATATTCTTGTACATAGGGGGCAGTATTATAGTAGTTATATTCTTGTACATAGGGGGCAGTATTATAGTAGTTATATTCTTGTACATAGGGGGCAGTATTATAGTAGTTATATTCTTGTACATAGGGGGCAGTATTATAGTAGTTATATTCTTGTACATAGGGGGCAGTATTATAGTAGTTATATTCTTGTACATAGGGGGCAGTATTATAGTAGTTATATTCTTGCACTTAAGGGGCTGTATTATAGTAGTTATATTCTTGTACATAGGAGCAGTATTATAGTAGTTATATTCTTGTACATAGGGGGCAGTATTATAGTAGTTATATTCTTGTACATAGGGGCAGTATTATAGTAGTTATAGTCTTGTACATAGGAGCAGTATTATAGTAGTTATATTCTGGTACATAGGGGCAGTATTATAGTAGTTATATTCTTGTACATAGGGGGCAGTATTATAGTAGTTATATTCTTGTACATAGGGGGCAGTATTATAGTAGTTATATTCTTGTACATAGGAGGCAGTATTATAGTAGTTATATTCTTGTACATAGGGGCAGTATTATAGTAGTTATATTCTTGTACATAGGAGGCAGTATTATAGTAGTTATATTCTTGTACATAGGGAGCAGTATTATAGTAGTTATATTCTTGTACATAGGAGGCAGTATTATAGTAGTTATATTCTTGTACATAGGGAGCAGTATTATAGTAGTTATATTCTTGTACATAGGAGGCAGTATTATAGTAGTTATATTCTTGTACATAGGAGGCAGTATTATAGTAGTTATATTCTTGTACATAGGGGCAGTATTATAGTAGTTATATTCTTGTACATGGGGGGCAGTATTATAGTAGTTATATTCTTGTACATAGGAGGCAGTATTATAGTAGTTATATTCTTGTACATAGGGGGCAGTATTATAGTAGTTATATTCTTGTACATAGGGGGCAGTATTATAGTAGTTATATTCTTGTACATAGGGAGCAGTATTATAGTAGTTATATTCTTGTACATAGGGGGCAGTATTATAGTAGTTATATTCTTGTACATAGGGGGCAGTATTATAGTAGTTATATTCTTGTACATAGGGAGCTATATTATAGTAGTTATACTCTTGTACATAGGAGGCAGTATTATAGTAGTTATATTCTTGTACATAGGGGGCAGTATTATAGTAGTTATATACTTGTACATAGGGGGCAGTATTATACTAGTTATATTCTTGTACATAGGGGGCAGTATTATAGTAGTTATATTCTTGTACATAGGAGCAGTATTATAGTAGCTATATTCTTGTACATAGGGGGCAGTATTATAGTAGTTATATTCTTGTACATAGGGGGCAGTATTATAGTAGTTATATTCTTGTACATAGGGGGCAGTATTATAGTAGTTATATTCTTGTACATAGGGGGCAGTATTATAGTAGTTATATTCTTGTACATAGGGGGCAGTATTATAGTAGTTATATTCTTGTACATAGGGGGCAGTATTATAGTAGTTATATTCTTGTACATAGGGGGCAGTATTATAGTAGTTATATTCTTGTACATAGGGGGCAGTATTATAGTAGTTATATTCTTGTACATAGGGGGCAGTATTATAGTAGTTATATTCTTGTACATAGGGGGCAGTATTATAGTAGTTATATTCTTGTACATAGGGGGCAGTATTATAGTAGTTATATTCTTGCACTTAAGGGGCTGTATTATAGTAGTTATATTCTTGTACATAGGAGCAGTATTATAGTAGTTATATTCTTGTACATAGGGGGCAGTATTATAGTAGTTATATTCTTGTACATAGGAGGCAGTATTATAGTAGTTATATTCTTGTACATAGGAGCAGTATTATAGTAGTTATATTCTTGTACATAGGGGGCAGTATTATAGTAGTTATATTCTTGTATATAGGAGGCAGTATTATAGTAGTTATATTCTTGTACATAGGGGGCAGTATTATAGTAGTTATATTCTTGTACATAGGAAGCAGTATTATAGTAGTTATATTCTTGTACATAGGGGGCAGTATTATAGTAGTTATATTCTTGTACATAGGAGGCAGTATTATAGTAGTTATATTCTTGTACATAGGAGCAGTATTATAGTAGTTATATTCTTGTACATAGGAAGCAGTATTATAGTAGTTATATTCTTGTACATAGGGGGCAGTATTATAGTAGTTATATTCTTGTACATAGGGGCAGTATTATTGTTGTTATATTCTTGTACATGGGGGGCAGTATTATAGTAGTTATATTCTTGTACATAGGAGCAGTATTATAGTAGTTATATTCTTGTACATAGGAGGCAGTATTATAGTAGTTATATTCTTGTACATAGCGGGCAGTATTATAGTAGTTATATTCTTGTACATAGGGGGCAGTATTATAGTAGTTATATTCTTGTACATAGGGAGCAGTATTATAGTAGTTATATTCTTGTACATAGGGAGCAGTATTATAGTAGTTATATTCTTGTACATAGGGGGCAGTATTATAGTAGTTATATTCTTGTACATAGGGGGCAGTATTATAGTAGTTATATTCTTGTACATAAGAGGCAGTATTATAGTAGTTATATTCTTGTACATAGGGGGCAGTATTATAGTAGTTATATTCTTGTACATAGGGGGCAGTATTATAGTAGTTATATTCTTGTACATAGGGGGCAGTATTATAGTAGTTATATTCTTGTACATAGGGGGCAGTATTATAGTAGTTATATTCTTGTACATAGGAGGCAGTATTATAGTAGTTATATTGTTGTACATAGGGGGCAGTATTATAGTAGTTATATTGTTGTACATAGGGGGCAGTATTATAGTAGTTATATTCTTGTACATAGGAGGCAGTATTATAGTAGTTATATTCTTGTACATAGGGGGCAGTATTATAGTAGTTATATTCTTGTACATAGGGGGCAGTATTATAGTAGTTATATTCTTGTACATAGGGAGCAGTATTATAGTAGTTATATTCTTGTACATAGGGAGCAGTATTATAGTAGTTATATTCCTGTACATAGGGAGCAGTATTATAGTAGTTATATTCTTGTACATAAGAGGCAGTATTATAGTAGTTATATTCTTGTACATAGGGGGCAGTATTATAGTAGTTATATTCTTGCACATAGGGGGCAGTATTATAGTAGTTATATTCTTGTACATAGGAAGCAGTATTATAGTAGTTATATTCTTGTACATAGGGGGCAGTATTATAGTAGTTATATTCTTGTACATAGGAGGCAGTATTATAGTAGTTATATTCTTGTACATAGGAGGCAGTATTATAGTAGTTATATTCTTGTACATATGGGGCAGTATTATAGTAATTATATTCTTGTATATAGGAGGCAGTATTATAGTAGTTATATTCTTGTACATAGGAGGCAGTATTATAGTAGTTATATTCTTGTACATAGGGGGCAGTATTATAGTAGTTATATTCTTGTACATAGGGGGCAGTATTATAGTAGTTATATTCTTGTACATAGGAGGCAGTATTATAGTAGTTATATTCTTGTACATAGGAGGCAGTATTATAGTAGTTATATTCTTGTACATAGGAGGCAGTATTATAGTAGTTATATTCTTGTACATAGGAGGCAGTATTATAGTAGTTATATTCTTGTACATAGGGGGCAGTATTATAGTAGTTATATTCTTGTACATAGGGGGCAGTATTATAGTAGTTATATTCTTGTACATAGGGGGCAGTATTATAGTAGTTATATTCTTGTACATAGGGGGCAGTATTATAGTAGTTATATTCTTGTACATAGGAGCAGTATTATAGTAGTTATATTCTTGTACATAGGAAGCAGTATTATAGTAGTTATATTCTTGTACATAGGGGGCAGTATTATAGTAGTTATATTCTTGTACATAGGAGCAGTATTATAGTAGTTATATTCTTGTACATACGAAGCAGTATTATAGTAGTTATATTCTTGTACATAGGGGGCAGTATTATAGTAGTTATATTCTTGTACATAGGAGCAGTATTATTGTTGTTATATTCTTGTACATGGGGGGCAGTATTATAGTAGTTATATTCTTGTACATAGGAGGCAGTATTATAGTAGTTATATTCTTGTACATAGGGGGCAGTATTATAGTAGTTATATTCTTGTACATAGGGGGCAGTATTATAGTAGTTATATTCTTGTACATAGGGAGCAGTATTATAGTAGTTATATTCTTGTACATAGGGAGCAGTATTATAGTAGTTATATTCTTGTACATAAGAGGCAGTATTATAGTAGTTATATTCTTGTACATAGGGGGCAGTATTATAGTAGTTATATTCTTGTACATAGGAGGCAGTATTATAGTAGTTATATTCTTGTACATAGGGGGCAGTATTATAGTAGTTATATTCTTGTACATAGGGGGCAGTATTATAGTAGTTATATTCTTGTACATAGGGGGCAGTATTATAGTAGTTATATTCTTGTACATAGGGAGCAGTATTATAGTAGTTATATTCTTGTACATAGGGAGCAGTATTATAGTAGTTATATTCTTGTACATAAGAGGCAGTATTATAGTAGTTATATTCTTGTACATAGGGGGCAGTATTATAGTAGTTATGTGCTTGTACATAGGAAGCAGTATTATAGTAGTTATATTCTTGTACATAGGGGGCAGTATTATAGTAGTTATATTCTTGTACATAGGAGGCAGTATTATAGTAGTTATATTCTTGTACATAGGAGGCAGTATTATAGTAGTTATATTCTTGTACATAGGAGGCAGTATTATAGTAGTTATATTCTTGTACATAGGGGGCAGTATTATAGTAGTTATATTCTTGTATATAGGAGGCAGTATTATAGTAGTTATATTCTTGTACATAGGGGGCAGTATTATAGTAGTTATATTCTTGTATATAGGAGGCAGTATTATAGTAGTTATATTCTTGTACATAGGAGGCAGTATTATAGTAGTTATATTCTTGTACATAGGGGGCAGTATTATAGTAGTTATATTCATGTACATAGGAGGCAGTATTATAGTAGTTATATTCTTGTACATAGGAGGCAGTATTATAGTAGTTATATTCTTGTACATAGGAGGCAGTATTATAGTAGTTAAATTCTTGCACATAGGAGGCAGTATTATAGTAGTTATATTCTTGTACATAGGGGGCAGTATTATAGTAGTTATATTCTTGTACATAGGGGGCAGTATTATAGTAGTTATATTCTTGTACATAGGGGGCAGAATTATAGTAGTTATATTCTTGTATATAGGGGCAGTATTATAGTAGTTATATTCTTGTACATAGGGGGCAGTATTATACTAGTTATATTCTTGTACATAGGAGGCAGTATTATAGTAGTTATATTCTTGTACATAGGGGGCAGTATTATAGTAGTTATATTCTTGTACATAGGAGGCAGTATTATAGTAGTTATATTCTTGTACATAGGAGGCAGTATTATTGTAGTTAAATTCTTGTATATAGGGGGGCAGTATTAGTAGTTATATTCTTGTACATAGGGAGCAGTATTATAGTATTTATATTCTTGTACATAGAGGGCAGTATTATAGTAGTTATATTGTTGTACATAGGGGGCAGTATTATAGTAGTTATATTCTTGTACATAGAGGGCAGTATTATAGTATTTATATTCTTGTACATAGGGGGCAGTATTATAGTAGTTATATTCCTGTACATAGGAGGCAGTATTATAGTAGTTATATTGTTGTACATAGGGGGGCAGTATTATAGTAGTCATATTCTTGTACATAGGAGGCAGTATTATAGTAGTTATATTCTTGTACATAGGAGGCAGCATTATAGTAGTCATATTCTTGTAAATAGGGGGCAGTATTATAGTAGTTATATTCTTGTACATAGAAGGCAGTATTATAGTAGATATATTCTTGTACATAGGGGACAGTATTATAGTAGTTATATTCTTGTACATAGGGAGCAGTATTATAGTAGTAATATTCGTGTACATAGGGGGCAGTATTATAGTAGTCATATTCTTTTACATAGGAGCAGTATTATAGTAGTTATATTCTTGTACATAGGAGGCAGTATTATAGTAGTTATATTCTTGTACATAGGAGCAGTATTATAGTAGTTATATTCTTGTACATAGGGGGGCAGTATTATAGTAGTTATATTCTTGTACATAGGGGGGCAGTATTATAGTAGTTATATTCTTGTACATAGGGGGCAGTATTATAGTAGTTATATTTTTGTACATAGGGGGCAGTATTATAGTAGTTATATTCTTGTACATAGGAGGAAGTATTATAGTAGTTATATTCTTGTACATAGGAGGCAGTATTATAGTAGTTATATTCTTGTACATAGGAGCAGTATTATAGTAGTTATATTCTTGTACATAGGGGGGCAGTATTATAGTAGTTATATTCTTGTACATAGGGGGGCAGTATTATAGTAGTTATATTCTTGTACATAGGAGGCAGTATTATAGTAGTTATATTCTTGTACATAGGAGGCAGTATTATAGTAGTTATATTCTTGTACATAGGAGGCAGTATTATAGTAGTTATATTCTTGTACATAGGAGGCAGTATTATAGTAGTTATATTCTTGTACATAGGAGGCAGTATTATAGTAGTTATATTCTTGTACATAGGGGGCAGTATTATAGTAGTTATATTCTTGTACATAGGGGGCATTATTATAGTAGTTATATACTTGTACATAGGAGCAGTATTATAGTAGTTATATTTTTGTACATAGGGGGCAGTATTATAGTAGTTATATTCTTGTACATAGGAGGAAGTATTATAGTAGTTATATTCTTGTACATAGGAGGCAGTATTATAGTAGTTATATTCTTGTACATAGGGGCAGTATTATAGTAGTTATATTCTTGTACATAGGAGCAGTATTATAGTAGTTATATTCTTGTACATAGGAGCAGTATTATACTAGTTATATTTTTGTACATAGGGGGCAGTATTATAGTAGTTATATTCTTGTACATAGGAGGAAGTATTATAGTAGTTATATTCTAGTACATAGGGGGCAGTATTATAGTAGTTATATTCTTGTACATAGGGGGCAGTATTATAGTAGTTATATTCTTGTACATAGGAGGAAGTATTATAGTAGTTATATTCTTGTACATAGGGGACGGTATTATAGTAGTTATATTCTAGTACATAGGGGGCAGTATTATAGTAGTTATATTCTTGTACATAGGGGGCAGTATTATAGTAGTTATATTCTTGTACATAGGAGGAAGTGTTATAGTAGTTATATCCTTGTACATAGGGGGCAGTATTATAGTAGTCATATTCTTGTACATAGGAGCAGTATTATAGTAGTTATATTCTTGTACATAGGAGGCAGTATTATAGTAGTTATATTCTTGTACATAGGAGCAGTATTATAGTAGTTATATTCTTGTACATAGGGGGGCAGTATTATAGTAGTTATATTCTTGTACATAGGGGGGCAGTATTATAGTAGTTATATTTTTGTACATAGGGGGCAGTATTATAGTAGTTATATTCTTGTACATAGGAGGAAGTATTATAGTAGTTATATTCTTGTACATAGGAGGCAGTATTATAGTAGTTATATTCTTGTACATAGGAGCAGTATTATAGTAGTTATATTCTTGTACATAGGGGGGCAGTATTATAGTAGTTATATTCTTGTACATAGGGGGGCAGTATTATAGTAGTTATATTCTTGTACATAGGAGGCAGTATTATAGTAGTTATATTCTTGTACATAGGAGGCAGTATTATAGTAGTTATATTCTTGTACATAGGAGGCAGTATTATAGTAGTTATATTCTTGTACATAGGGGGCAGTATTATAGTAGTTATATTTTTGTACATAGGGGGCAGTATTATAGTAGTTATATTCTTGTACATAGGAGGAAGTATTATAGTAGTTATATCCTTGTACATAGGGGGCAGTATTATAGTAGTCATATTCTTGTACATAGGAGCAGTATTATAGTAGTTATATTCTTGTACATAGGAGGCAGTATTATAGTAGTCATATTCTTGTACATAGGAGCAGTATTATAGTAGTTATATTCTTGTACATAGGAGGCAGTATTATAGTAGTTATATTCTTGTACATAGGAGCAGTATTATAGTAGTTATATTCTTGTACATAGGGGGGCAGTATTATAGTAGTTACATTCTTGTACATAGGGGGGCAGTATTATAGTAGTTATATTCTTGTACATAGGAGGCAGTATTATAGTAGTTATATTCTTGTACATAGGAGGCAGTATTATAGTAGTTATATTCTTGTACATAGGGGGCAGTATTATAGTAGTTATATTCTTGTACATAGGAGGCAGTATTATAGTAGTTATATTCTAGTACATAGGAGACAGTATTATTGTAGTTAAATTCTTGTATATAGGGGGGCAGTATTAGTAGTTATATTCTTGTACATAGGGAGCAGTATTATAGTATTTATATTCTTGTACATAGAGGGCAGTATTATAGTAGTTATATTCTTGTACATAGGGGGCAGTATTATAGTAGTTATATTCTTGTATATAGGGGGCAGTATTATAGTAGTTATATTCTTGTACATAGGGGGCAGTATTATAGTAGTTATATTCTTGTACATAGGGGCAGTATTATAGTAGTCATATTCTTGTAAATAGCGGGCAGTATTATAGTAGTTATATTTTTGTACATAGAAGGCAGTATTATAGTAGTTATATTATTGTACATACGGGTCAGTATTATAGTAGATATATTCTTGTACATAGGGGGCAGTATTATAGTAGTTATATTCTTGTACATAGGGGGCAGTATTATAGTAGTCATATTCTTGTACATAGGGGGCAGTATTATAGTAGTTGTATTCTTGTACATAGTGGGCAGTATTATAGTAGTTGTATTCTTGTACATAGGGGCAGTATTATAGTAGTTATATTCTTGTACATAGGGGCAGTATTATAGTAGTTATATTCTTGCACATAAGGGGCAGTATTATAGTAGTTATATTCTTGTACATAGGGGGCAGTATTATAGTAGTTATATCCTTGTACATAGGGGGCAGTATTATAGTTGTTATATTCTTGTACATAGGGGGCAGTATTATAGTTGTTATATTCTTGTACATAGGGAGCAGTATTATAGTAGTTATATTCTTGTACATAGGGGGCAGTATTATAGTAGTTATATTCTTGTACATAGGGGGCAGTATTATAGTAGTTATATTCTTGTACATAGGCAGCAGTATTATAGTAGTTATATTCTTGTACATAGGAGGCAGTATTATAGTAGTTATATTCTTGTACATAGGGAGCAGTATTATAGTAGTTATATTCTTGTACATAGGGAGCAGTATTATAGTAGTTATATTCTTGTACATAGGAGGCGGTATTATAGTAGTTATATTCTTGTACATAGGAGCAGTATTATAGTAGTTATATTCTTGTACATAGAGGCAGTATTATAGTAGTTATATTCTTGTACATAGGGGGCAGTATTATAGTGGTTATATTCTTGTACATAGGAGGCAGTATTATAGTAGTTATATTCTTGTACATAGGAGGCAGTATTATAGTAGTTATATTCTTGTACATAGGAGGCAGTATTATAGTAGTTATATTCTTGTACATAGGGGGCAGTATTATAGTAGTTATATTCTTGTATATAGGGGGCAGTATTATAGTAGTTATATTCTTGTACATAGGGGGCAGTATTATAGTAGTTATATTCTTGTACATAGGGGCAGTATTATAGTAGTTTTATTCTTGTACATAGGGGCAGTATTATAGTAGTTATATTCTTGTACATAGGAGGCAGTATTATAGTAGTTATATTCTTGTACATAGGAGCAGTATTATAGTAGTTATATTCTTGTACATAGAGGGGCAGTATTATAGTAGTTATATCCTTGTACATAGGGGGCAGTATTATAGTAGTCATATTCTTGTACATAGGAGCAGTATTATAGTAGTTATATTCTTGTACATAGAAGGCAGTATTATAGTAGTTATATTCTTGTACATAGAAGGCAGTATTATAGTAGCTATATTCTTGTACATAGGGGACAGTATTATAGTAGTTATATTCTTCTACATAGGGTGCACTATTATAGTAGTAATATTCGTGTACATAGGGGGCAGTATTATAGTAGTTATATTCTTGTACATAGGAGGAAGTATTATAGTAGTTATATCCTTGTACATAGGGGGCAGTATTATAGTAGTCATATTCTTGTACATAGGAGCAGTATTATAGTAGTTATATTCTTGTACATAGAAGGCAGTATTATAGTAGCTATATTCTTGTACATAGAGGGCAGTATTATAGTAGTTATATTCTTGTACATAGGGGACAGTATTATAGTAGTTATATTCTTGTACATAGGGAGCAGTATTATAGTAGTAATATTCGTGTACATAGGGGGCAGTATTATAGTAGTTATATTCTTGTACATAGGAGGAAGTATTATAGTAGTTATATCCTTGTACATAGGGGGCAGTATTATAGTAGTCATATTCTTGTACATAGGAGGCAGTATTATAGTAGTTATATTCTTGTACATAGGAGGCAGTATTATAGTAGTTATATTCTTGTACATAGGAGCAGTATTATAGTAGTTATATTCTTGTACATAGGGGGGCAGTATTATAGTAGTTATATTCTTGTACATAGGGGGCAGAATTATAGTAGTTATATTTTTGTATATAGGGGGCAGTATTATAGTAGTTATATTCTTGTACATAGGAGAAAGTATTATAGTAGTTATATTCTTGTACATAGGAGGCAGTATTATAGTAGTTATATTCTTGTACATAGGAGCAGTATTATAGTAGTTATATTCTTGTACATAGGGGGGCAGTATTATAGTAGTTATATTCTTGTACATAGGGGGGCAGTATTATAGTAGTTATATTCTTGTACATAGGAGGCAGTATTATAGTAGTTATATTCTTGTACATAGGAGGCAGTATTATAGTAGTTATATTCTTGTACATAGGAGGCAGTATTATAGTAGTTATATTCTTGTACATAGGGGGCAGTATTATAGTAGTTATATTTTTGTACATAGGGGGCAGTATTATAGTAGTTATATTCTTGTACATAGGAGGAAGTATTATAGTAGTTATATTCTTGTACATAGGGGGCAGTATTATAGTAGTTATATTCTTGTACATAGGGGGCAGTATTATAGTAGTTATATTCTTGTACATAGGAGGAAGTATTATAGTAGTTATATTCTTGTACATAGGGGACGGTATTATAGTAGTTATATTCTAGTACATAGGGGGCAGTATTATAGTAGTTATATTCTTGTACATAGGGGGCAGTATTATAGTAGTTATATTCTTGTACATAGGAGGAAGTATTATAGTAGTTATATCCTTGTACATAGGGGGCAGTATTATAGTAGTCATATTCTTGTACATAGGAGCAGTATTATAGTAGTTATATTCTTGTACATAGGAGGCAGTATTATAGTAGTTATATTCTTGTACATAGGGGGGCAGTATTATAGTAGTTATATTCTTGTACATAGGGGGGCAGTATTATAGTAGTTATATTCTTGTACATAGGAGGCAGTATTATAGTAGTTATATTCTTGTACATAGGAGGCAGTATTATAGTAGTTATATTCTTGTACATAGGGGGCAGTATTATAGTAGTTATATTTTTGTACATAGGGGGCAGTATTATAGTAGTTCTATTCTTGTACATAGGGAGCAGTATTATAGTAGTTATATTCTAGTACATAGGGGGCAGTATTATAGTAGTTATATTCTTGTACATGGGGAGCAGTATTATAGTAGTTATATTCTTGTACATAGGGGACGGTATTATAGTAGTTATATTCTAGTACATAGGGGGCAGTATTATAGTAGTTATATTCTTGTACATAGGGGGCAGTATTATAGTAGTTATATTCTTGTACATAGGAGGAAGTATTATAGTAGTTATATCCTTGTACATGGGGAGCAGTATTATAGTAGTTATATTCTTGTACATAGGAGCAGTATTATAGTAGTTATATTCTAGTACATAGTAGGCAGTATTATAGTAGTTATATTCTTGTACATGGGGAGCAGTATTATAGTAGTTATATTCTTGTACATAGGGGACGGTATTATAGTAGTTATATTCTAGTACATAGGGGGCAGTATTATAGTAGTTATATTCTAGTACATAGGAGGCGGTATTATAGTAGTTATATTCTAGTACATAGGGGGCAGTATTATAGTAGTTATATTCTAGTACATAGGAGGCAGTATTATAGTAGTTATATTCTAGTACATAGGGGGCAGTATTATAGTAGTTATATTCTAGTACATAGGAGGCAGTATTATAGTAGTTATATTCTTGTACATAGGGGGCAGTATTATAGTAGTTATATTCTTGTACATAGGAGGAAGTATTATAGTAGTTATATTCTTGTACATAGGAGCAGTATTATAGTAGTTATCTTCTAGTACATAGGGGGCAGTATTATAGTAGTTATATTCTTGTACATAGGGGCAGTATTATAGTAGTTATATTCTTGTACATAGGAGGAAGTATTATAGTAGTTATATTCTTGTACATGGGGGACGGTATTATAGTAGTTATATTCTAGTACATAGGAGGCAGTATTATAGTAGTTATATTCTAGTACATAGGAGGCGGTATTATAGTAGTTATATTCTTGTACATGGGGAGCAGTATTATAGTAGTTATATTCTTGTACATAGGGGGTAGTATTATAGTAGTTATATTCTTGTACATAGGGGGTAGTATTATAGTAGTTATATTCTTGTACATAGGGGGCAGTATTATAGTAGTTATATTCTTGTACATAGGGGGCAGTATTATAGTAGTTATATTCTTGTACATAGGGGGCAGTATTATAGTAGTTATATTCTTGTACATAGGAGGCAGTATTATAGTAGTTATCTTCTAGTACATAGGGGGCAGTATTATAGTAGTTATATTCTTGTACATAGGGGCAGTATTATAGTAGTTATATTCTTGTACATAGGAGGAAGTATTATAGTAGTTATATTCTTGTACATAGGGGACGGTATTATAGTAGTTATATTCTAGTACATAGGGGGCAGTATTATAGTAGTTATCTTCTAGTACATAGGGGGCAGTATTATAGTAGTTATATTCTTGTACATAGGGGCAGTATTATAGTAGTTATATTCTTGTACATAGGAGGAAGTATTATAGTAGTTATATTCTTGTACATAGGGGACGGTATTATAGTAGTTATATTCTAGTACATAGGAGGCAGTATTATAGTAGTTATATTCTAGTACATAGGAGGCGGTATTATAGTAGTTATATTCTTGTACATGGGGAGCAGTATTATAGTAGTTATATTCTTGTACATAGGGGGTAGTATTATAGTAGTTATATTCTTGTACATAGGGGGTAGTATTATAGTAGTTATATTCTTGTACATAGGGGGCAGTATTATAGTAGTTATATTCTTGTACATAGGGGGCAGTATTATAGTAGTTATATTCTTGTACATAGGGGGCAGTATTATAGTAGTTATATTCTTGTACATAGGAGGCAGTATTATAGTAGTTATATTCTTGTACAGAGGGGGCAGTATTATAGTAGTTATATACTTGTACATAGGGAGCAGTATTATAGTAGTTATATAATTGTACATAGGAGCAGTATTATAGTAGTTATATTCTTGTACATAGGACCAGTATTATAGTAGTTATATTCTTGTACATAGGGAGCAGTATTATAGTAGTTATATTGTTGTACATAGGGGGCAGTATTATAGTAGTTATATTCTTGTACATAGGAGCAGTATTATAGTAGTTATATTCTTGTACATAGGGGGCAGTATTATAGTAGTTATATTCTTGTACATAGGGGGCAGTATTATAGTAGTTATATTCTTGTACATAGGGAGCAGTATTATAGTAGTTATATTGTTGTACATAGGGGGCAGTATTATAGTAGTTATATTCTTGTACATAGGAGCAGTATTATAGTAGTTATATTCTTGTACATGGGGGGCAGTATTATAGTAGTTATATTCTTGTACATGGGGGCAGTATTATAGTAGTTATATTCTTGTACATAGGGGGCAGTATTATAGTAAATTCCTTTTTAGTGATGTTTTCCCTCTACATAGTGGTATGTCTCGCTATTTGCTCCTGATCTGGGGTGCACATTGTATATGTAAGCTGATCTGACCTCTGAGGCTTCAGGTCGAGGTGTCACTCACGCTTCAAACTACGTTAAATAAAAAATGCCAAAAGAGTTCCTAAGGAAGCCGTGAAAGAGTAGGTAGAGGCGGGGGTAATCTGACCTCCTTCATTTCCCTGTCTGTTTCCGCTCTGCGGGGCACAAGTCCTGTTAGAGTCTTACATGGGACCCCTTCCCCCAGTTTGTGTATTTAGGTTAGACTTTGTTGAGATTTTTATGATTCTGTAATTATTGGGACACTTATCAGTACCTCACCCACAGTGGGCCACGCCAGCACACGATGCTCCATGCCCATGTTCCAGAGTGGAGTGTAACTGTAACACTTTCCTATTAGTGGGAAGCGGTGCGGGCGCACGGAGGCGATGGAGCAGTCCAATGGTGGGACAGATGCCGCAGTGCCCCACGTAGGGTCGGGGTTTGTGCTTTGTACGGCAGGTGTGCACATCATTATGTACCATCCTATGTTTACATGAGAGGCTCAGATCCTGCACTGTACAGACAGCGGGGATGAGGGCGCCACACACCCTGATGACGGGCGCCCGCGTCAGGGACCTTGTTCACTGTCCTAACACCCCCAATATGCTGAAAGAAAGGAGAAACGCACAATGAGACCCAAACCTGGGAAGTGTTCACTGCGTAATTATAGTAATCCCCTTCAATTAACTAAACTGGCTGCAGAGCTGAAGTCTCCCAGCATCCCCTGCTTGTTCAGTGTTCACACAGATGCTGCTCTGCTGGTTTGTAGCCTATGAAGTTTCATGTTGTTAGAAGGCTTATTTGTCTACAAACTTGCTGACTGTTTCCAATTTAAAAAATTGCAGAATAGTGAGTGCAGCTCTGGAGTATAATACAGGATCAGTGGTGTCCTATATTATACTACTATAGTAGCCTGTGTTTTAATATATTGTCCCATAGTATCATCCTGGTCCCCTCCATAAACCTCATACATGTTTGTCCTGTGTAGATGCCCTGTCCCAACCTGTCTTGTAATATCCAGTATGTATGTTGCACAGCTGCGGCGCTTCAGAGGTTAACTTCATAAAATCATAGTCTGCCTGTAAATGTATCAGTCTGTCTTGTCATGTGGTGTGAGTGGGGGTACAAATAGGAGTGCTTGAGAAAGAGTCCTTACATAGAGCCACATGGAAGCACCTTCAGCTTCCTTGTGGTGAAGATGGAAGAGGAGGAGAGATATCTTGTAGCGACTGCACTGTGAATGCGAGTGGAGTGAGCCCTAAGACTAAATGAGAGAGCCTTGTAGGAAAACACTTTCCGGACAAGACCCAGTGCGTCTCCAGTGCGGGGTGCAAATCCAAACAGTAAATTATACTGCCAGAGTGTCTGTGGGGTGACCCGTACCCCCTTCCTCTTCTGGAGTGCTCCGAGTCCAGGAGCGTTACCATACAGGTAACATGGACTGCAGGAGTGCTGTCATCCTCTGTATCCTCCCTGATCTCTGTTCTACCTGCGCTGTGAAGAAGCTTATACCGGGCCCTAACCACTCCTGGGGACCCGAGGCACTATACACCACTGTCTGTGTTTGTTCTCTGCCGTGTGATATATCAGTGTGGGAACAGTGGCGTCACCCGTGACAACTACTACCCCCATCATCCTGTTTATTGGAATCCCCTATCCTAGGGGTGTCAACAGTGGCCTGCAATCCTGCTTCGGCCATGGCCACTTGTCATCCCTCTGGGAAAAGTAGCCGGTAAGTGCCACCGTGACAAGAAGTCACTTAACCCTCCCAGCTCGGCATGTTTGTCCGGGGTCTCCCTATGGGACACTGCAATTATACTGTATATTTACTATATGGAGTATAATACTCAGGATCAGTACAGGATAAGTAATGTATGTACACAGTGACTCCACCAGCAGAATAGTGAGTGCAGCTCTGGGGTATAATACAGGATGTAACTCAGGAGCAGTACAGGATAAGTAATGTATGTACACAGTGACTCCACCAGAAGAATAGGGAGTGCAGCTCTGGGGAATAATACGGGATGTAACCCCGGATCAGTACAGGATAAGTAATGTATGTACACAGTGACTCCACCAGCAGAATAGTGAGCGCAGCTCTGGAGTATGATACAGGATGTAACTCAGGATCAGTACAGGATAAGTAATGTACGTACACAGTGACTCCACCAGCAGAATAGTGAGTGCAGCTCTGGAGTATAATACATGATGTAACTCAGGATCAGTACAGGATAAGTAATGTATGTACACAGTGACTTCACCAGCAGAATAGTGAGTGCAGCTCTGCAGTATAATACAGGATGTAACTCAGGATCCGTACAGGATAAGTAATGTATGTACACAGCGACTCCACCAGCAGAATAGTGAGCGCAGCTCTAGAGTATAATACAGGATGTAACTCAAGATCAGTACAGGATAAGTAATGTATGTACTCAGTGACTCCACCAGCAGAATAGTGAGTGCAGCTCTGGAGTATAATACAGAATGTAATCAGGATCAGTACAGGATAAGTAATGTATATACACAGTGACTCCACCAGCAGAATAGGGAATGCAGCTCTGGAGTATAATACAGGATGTAACTCAGGAGCAGTACAGGATAAGTAATGTATGTACACAGTGACTCCACCAGCAGAATAGTGAGTGCGGCTCTGGAGTATAATACAGGATGTAACTCAGGAGCAGTACAGGATAAATAATGTACGTGCATAGTGACTCCACCAGCAGAATAGTGAGTGCAGCTCTGGAGTATAATACAGAATGTAATCAGGATCAGTACAGGATAAGTAATGTATATACACAGTGACTCCACCAGCAGAATAGGGAATGCAGCTCTGGAGTATAATACAGGATGTAACTCAGGAGCAGTACAGGATAAGTAATGTATGTACACAGTGACTCCACCAGCAGAATAGTGAGTGCGGCTCTGGAGTATAATACAGGATGTAACTCAGGGGCAGTACAGGATAAGTAATGTACGTGCACAGTAACCCCACCAGCAGAATAGTGAGTGCAGCTCTGGAGTAAGGTGTGGTTTCTTGGAGCTCCTCAGAGAACCAGGGTGTGGTTGCAGTCCCAGCTGGAAGCCTGTTTTGGAGCCCAGGATCAGAGCACGTAGCTGGGCTTCTTGTTCTATGGAGTCCCGCAATTCCCCCCCACCCGGCTTCGGTCGGAGGGGGGGGGAGTGCTGAGAAGGCAGCGACAACACCATCAGCGGCGCTGGCGGCATACGTGGTTTCAGCAGCAACAACCAGGAAAGCCGGAGCAGCTAGTAAAGCTGCGAAGAGAGAGGGTCCGGGTCGCAGGCGCAGTGACATGGCCCAGCAGGTTGGTGCAGCCGCATCTGACAGCGCCGGAAGCGAGATGATGACCCGCAGTCAGACTCGCAGCCAAACGCTCAGCAAAGAAGGTAAGCCACAGTGGAGTGATCGTCGGAAAGGGGAGTCTGTGGTAGAGCTGGCCTCCCGTCTGGCCACCAGCATGGCGGATTATGAGCGAGCGGGGAGAGAAATCCTCCTGCAGAAGGAGAAGCTGCAGTCGGCCAGGTCACTGAAGGACCAGACCGCCGCTAAAGGAAAAAGAGATGCAATCAGCAAGTCCATACAGGACTGTAAAGACTGCATACAAAGGTGCAAGGAAGAGAGGGACAGGATTCTGGAGCAAAGTGGTCCCTTTAGGGAAAAATTAATAAACAGTGATAGGTTCTCCAAGATGGCGTCAGGACACAGCGGTCACAAGGAGGCTGATCACTCCAGCGATGGAGACAGCAGTGGTGACTGTTCTGAGGAGGACACCTACCAGGACGGTCTGAGGGAGCAGCCTGTCTGCTCAGGAGAGCAGACCCAGAGTGGCACTACAACCACCAGCAGCCTCCGGCCGGAGCAGGTTGCGCTGCCTCTAACCTCCGGGGATTCTGATCCAGAAGAAGATAAAAGCGATGGGGGCGCTTTAATAATGCAGCAGATAAGGCTGTTGGAATCCCCCCCTAATATGAGCAGCCTTAAGTTTGGTGATGATTTACCAGAGGAGGAAGTGAAAATCAAGGCGAAAAAAGGAAAAAAAAAGAATTTGGTGCAGGAGAAATTTGTGTATGTGACGGGGGGCGCTGGTTTGGCTGCAAAGTCGGATCAGGGCACCCCCACCCTGAGAACCCCGGTTTCTGACTCTGCAGTGGGTTTTGAACATGGGAACAGGGATAAAGGAGTTAAACTGGCCAGGTCCCCTGTCCCTGTTTCAGTTAGTGCAGTGACAGAAACAGCCAGCAGGGCGGCCAGCACAGGACAAGGCAAGGTGGCAAAAGAGTTTGGCAGTGGCGGAACTGCCAGCGCCAGTAAGGCCAGTGATGCGGAGGGTGCTGCGGGATCGGGGGTCCCCCGTGCGACAGGTCGGTCTACAGGGGTCCCTCAGTCTAGGTCCCAGCCTAGGTCCCAGGCACCCAGTGATGTGGAGGCTGCTGGCAAATGTAAAGGAAAAAGCAAAAATAAAAATGTTAATACTGCCGGAATGCAGAGTGCTGACCATGGGGGGGTCATTACGGTGGTTGCAGCTGCGCAAGATGGGGCAGCAGTGCCACCCCCCAGGTCTACCAAGGCCCAAAATAAAAAAGCTGCTTCTAACCCCAAGTCCGGTCCAGAGGGTCTTGGAATGAAAGGTCTTGGTATGAAAGGTGTGGATGTGTCTGGTGCAGCCCGCGAGTCTGATGCTCCGACGCACTCGGAGGTACGGGCTGAAGCTACTGTTCTCAGCACAGGGGAACCTACTGTAAATATAGGCACAGGTTCTGGGGATAGTCAGGGTACATCACAGGTTCCAGTCGCCCCTCCGGCGGCGACGACAGCTGGTAGGAGTTATGCCAGTGTCGCCGCTGGAGGGGAAGGGTCCTCCTTGTCTCCAGGCTCTAGAGAGGGCGTATTGCAACAGCGCCTCCTGGGGGCTCTACGGAAGGGGGAGAGTTCAATCACAGTTGGAGGAAGAGAGGTGAACCTATCTCTTTGGACAGAGAGACACGGCTTAGGAGCCTTCCGAGAGCAAAGGGGGGAGACCGTATGGTCCCTACCAACACCCGGGCAGGACGCAGGTCGTAGGAATGTGGTCCGTCTTCGTTGGAGGGGCAATGATACATGCCCCCCGAGGGCGAGGGTAGTGGAGCTTCTACTGAAGATGGGCTTTAGGGCGGTTGACATCTTTGCCCTAATCCATCCCTTCGGCACGTCTGAGTTTGACATCAGCTTCGTTCGCCCAGAGGGTCTAGAACTCTTCTGGGGGAATTACGAGCTGATGAAAAGCGAGCCCGGCTGGCGAGACTTTGCCGTCCAGGTGGTGTCTCGCCAGAACGAAGTCAAGAAGGTGACCGTTTTGACTCGTAACGAGTCACTTTCTTGTTTTGATATAATGACGTGGCTCGGTCGATACGGAGAGGTGACAGACATGCCCAGAAAGAACAGGGATGAGCACGGCATATGGTCCGGGGCCTGGACGTTTATGGTCAAGCTGAAGCGTTCAGGTAACTCAGTGGCACACATTCCATCTGCAGCCTTCCTCGGCAGGGATCGTATCCTGGCCTTTTACCAGGGGCAGCCGAAGCTCTGCCACAGGTGCGGCGACCCCTCACACTTGAGCGCCGCTTGTAAGACCTTGAAGTGCGCTCTGTGTGGGGGTCTGGGTCATCTAGCCGCCTCCTGTGCGGAGATTAGGTGTAACCTGTGTGGTGATCTCGGTCACCCATTCAGTCGCTGTCCACGCTCCTTTGCCAATGCGGTGTCAGCCCCTACGGATGGGGGCCATGGTGCGGCCTCCGGGGGTGAGGGGACTAGCAGAGGTGGAGGAGCTCAGGAGCCAGGGAAGAACCGGCAAAAGACGCCTGCTGAGCAGAGGCGTCAGGACAAACGCAGACGGAGCAGGGAGCTGACAGGAGCGCCCACAGCAGGTGGGTCAATGGTGGCCCCTGTTCCTGAAGCAAATTGTGCGGCTGAGGCCTTGAGGGACAGCGAAGTGGATGAAGAGGACAGGAGGATCCAGAGGGAGGAGAGAAATACCAACTCTTCAGATTCCTCCCACTATGAGAGTGTGGATGAGGAAGGAAAGAGGTGGTTAGAGAAACGGCGTAAGCTAGGTGCCACTAGGAGAAAGCGAAGGGGGGATTCAAGATCTTCTCCCACCCCTGGCAAAGTACTGGAAGGAGAAGCCAGCTCGCCTCCAGTTGGACTCTCCAACAGGTACCGGGCCCTTCAAGACATCTCTTCCTCCTCTGAGGGGGAAGCGAAGGGCAAGGTGCCTGGGGCAAAGAAAGGGTCAACAGGGGGCGCTGAGTCTCCTACTCGTGGAGGCATAGTTCCTTCCGGGGAGGGGGCTACTCTGGAGCCTGGAAACAAGGACGATGGGGTCGGGGGATCCCCTGCTATGGACACATCTGTGTCCAAAAAAAGAAGCAAGGGGCTTTCCTCTGACCCCGAAGAAGCGGGTGTGAGGAAGAAAGCCATCTAATTTAATCACTCATGATGGCGGCACCCACTCCGCTGACTCTGGCATCAATTAACGTTGCCAGCATTAAGTCGGATACGGCTAGATTTGCGGCCTTTGATTTTCTCGGCCGCGTTGAAGCCGACATTTTATTCTTGCAGGAGACCAGGCTGTCCGATTTGGCAGCCATACATAAGGCAAAAAGGGAGTGGAGGTCAGGCCCTTCCTACTGGTCTCTTGCGGCCGAGCCGTATAGCGGAGTGGCGGTCCTTTTTACCGCAGCGGTCGAATGCCGACGAGTTATTGAATTAGAAATGGGAAGGTGCCTGATCTTAGATGTCCTCATGAAGGGACAAGAATTGAGACTTGTAAACATCTACGGTCCCCAGTCAAAAAAGGACAGGAAGAGTCTCTTTATGAGGATCAAGCCCTACCTTTTTACCAGCCGCCAAGTTGTCTTTGGAGGTGACTTTAATGCAGTCACAAGAGCCCGCGATAGGGGAGGCTCTGGAGACAGGCGGTTGACTTTTGACAGCGTCGCACTTAATAGCATAGCTAGCGAGGCTCGCCTGGTGGATGTCCACATCCGGCACACCCCAGGCCACGAGGGATTCACCTTTTATAGGGGTCAGAGCAGGTCTAGAATAGACAGGTTTTATTTGAAGGAGGAAGCCATCTCTTCACCAGTGTCCGTTGTTGAGGTGGAATTCTCCGATCACTGTCTAATATTGTTTTCTCTGAATGTTGCAGAGACCCCCCGGATGGGTAGAGGTTTGTGGAGACTGAATTCATCACTCCTGGAGGAAGCAGAGATAAGACAGTCCTTTGAGGATTTTCTGCAGAGCCAGGTACCATTACTGGATCTCTGTAGCAGTAAGTCAGAGTGGTGGGAGATGTTCAAGAGGAGGGCGGCGAGGTTCTTCCGTGAGCTCTCCAACCTCAGATGCCTGGACAGGTACCGCCTGTACAACGGCCTGAGGAGGAAACTCGAACATCTGGTTTCGACTGGAGGTAGCCGCGAGGAGATCTCCAGAGTGAAATCTTTACTCAAGACATGCCAGTATGACAGACACGCATCCTTGGTTTTTGAGAGGGATTTCGGGAAGTACCGCTCGCCCGACCCTTACAGAAACTGTAGGATGTCAGTGAATAGTAAAGTGGTCACTGGACTGATTGACAGTACGGGGTCCCTGAATCGATCCAGATCAGGGATTCTGGAGGTCGTCAGATCCTACTACTCGCAACTCTTGGGAAAGAGGGATCTAGATTCGGAAGTGATGTCGGCTTTCCTGGCTGAAGCTGTCCCTGGGCCAGGGGTAGACACCTCTCTTGGCGTTTTGACAGAAGAGATCAGAGAAGAGGAAGTTAGACTGGCGATTGATGGGCTCCGGCCCAAAAAGTCGCCAGGTCCGGATGGATTAACATCCGAGTATTATAAGACCTTCAGGGACCTCTTGAGTCCCCTCTTGACGGAGGTATTAAATGAGTGTCTTTCCTCGGGCACTCTGCCAAAGTCAATGAGGAGGTCGGCCTTGATCATTCTGTCAAAAGGTAAAGACTCGAGCCGTATTGAGAACTGGCGTCCCATAGCGCTTCTCAATACGGACAGGAAGGTTCTGGCAAAAGTGCTGTTTAATCGGCTGGTCAAGTTTGCACCCCGGCTCCTCTCGGGGGCGCAGCATTGCTCTGTTCCAGGCCATAGCACCTTTAGCGCTGTTCTCGGTGTCCGGGAGGCAGTGGAGCAGGGTAGGGCTGGTCACTGGGAGGGGTACCTGCTGTCCTTGGATCAGGCCAAAGCGTTTGATCGGGTTAATCACGAGTACCTCTGGTCCGTCCTTCTGAGATACGGCCTGCCAGTGGGGTTTGTTGATTGGCTGCGAACATTGTATGCAGGGGCTGAGACTTTCCCGCTGGTGAACGGTTGGCCCGGCCGCCCTTTTGAGGTGGGGTCCGGCGTCCGTCAGGGCTGTCCTCTAAGCCCCCTGTTGTATGCGTTTGCGATAGATCCCTTCCTTAGGAGGGTTGATTGTGGACCTATAGCAGGGGTCGGGATGGACCAGGCGGTGCCGGAGGCTACCCTGAGGGCAGTGGCATACGCCGATGATGTCACGCTCTTCGTGTCCTCGAGAGAGGAGGCGGAGTTTGTGGTGTCGGAGGTGGACCGCTACTCGGAAGCTTCCGGGTCTATGGTCAACTGGGATAAGTGTGAAAGTCTCTGGTTAGGAAGGGGGGATCCTACGTTTGATCTCCCGGACACCCTTCCGGTGCCCCAAACTTCAGCAAAAGTACTTGGCATCAAATTCGGCCAGGGGGATTACCCCATGCAAAATTGGGTGGACAGGCTGGATGGTGCAACTCACAAGGTAAATCAGTGGAAGGGTTGGTCTTTGACCCTTCGGGAAAGAATTAGCCTGATCAAAACATACCTGCTCCCGTTATTCATCTACCTGGGCAGCGTATGCATTTTGCCAGAACCTCTCTGGACTCGGGTCTACAACCTGTTCTTCCTAATGTTGTGGGGGAATAGGTTGAACCTGATCAGGAGAGATGTTACATACCGCACGAGGAGACTAGGGGGGTTGTCTATGGTCAACCCCGTGGTGTTTCTTGTAAACACTTTTTTTAAGATCAACATAGGCAACCTCTGGCAAGAGAGGGCTCCTCCGTGGGTCTACTCCTGCAGGGGATGGTTTCGGCCCTTCTTCCAGGAATGGGAGACAGGAGGGCGAGTGAAGGACCTTCGCACGCAGCACGGACATCTCCCGGCTTACGCTACCTTGGTTCTGAAGGTGATACGCCGGTGGGGTCTGGGGATGTGGGAGATCAGGACTCTGACGAGGAGGCTCCTCGACGAAAGAGTCCTGTTGACCCATTTCCAGAAGCCCCTGGCGCTCAAGGACTGCCCAAGTCGGGACCTGGAGGGAGGGTTACGTTTACTGAATTCAACCCGGGTCCCCTTGAAGTTTTGGGACTTGGCTTGGCGCTGCTTTCACGGGAGACTGTATGTAAGGGGTAACTTGAAGAGCAGGCCTCTGATTGACAGGGGTTGCCCCCGTCAGGAGTGCAGCGACGTGCTGGAAAGCATGGAGCATTTCCTGCTTCAGTGCCCCTTTAATACAGAGGTATACCAACGGGTAGGGGTCTCCATAGGCTGGCCTCAGCTAGCACACCTCTCCTATGCGGAGTGGGCTTATGGAGCGTTCAGAGGCCTTGGTGGCAGGGACCGCTGCACTTTATTTCTAGTTAGCCTAGTGGTCAGGTTCCACATCTGGAGTGCACGGTGTTTAATCTCGACGGAGCTGAAAGTCCTCCCCGTGGATACGGTATGTAGGAACATCCTGGGTGACCTGGTGAAGGTGCGTTCTTTGGAGTATGAGAGGCTGGGCACATCTAAAGCTTCTCTCCTATGGAGAGGGCTTGTATTTCGTTAGGGACAGTTTGTTTTTCTTAATTTTCTAGGGGCAGAGTAGGGAGAGAATAGGGACAGGATAGGGAGAGAGGAGGGATAGGGCAGGGACAGGTTTCCATGAAGGGTCAGACTGAGGGGCAGACTAAGGACAGTCTAGGGCAAATTAGGGAAAGAATAGGGAGAAAATGCAAGGGATAGTACATTGTGATGTCTGTGCCCGGCTTATCACCTCCAATCCCGGTGGCGGGCTGTGAGTGCACCATAAAGCTTTTTGTTTTGATTTGGGCAAAATGGAGTGAAGTAGGGCTGCAGGTGAGCCGACCTTAGGCTTTCGGGTTATGTTAATATATATCGTGTATGTCATGTATATTGGTTATTGTATGTTTTATATGTATATATTCAAGTTCTGGGTGGTAGTTAGGTTGGGTGGGGGGTTGGGGGGGAGTGGTTTCACGCCTTGAGCCGTAGCCTGGCACGTCCCGAACATTGAACTCTGGGCACGGACTGGTGGAGCGGGCATGGCCCCCAGGCTGCGGCAGGCAGAGTGTTGTACAGTTTATATATATTAAAAAAAAACAAAAACCCTGGTGTGGCTTGGCACGTCCTGAACTTTAGAACTCTGGGCACGGACTGATGGAGCAGGCATGGCCCCCGAGCTGCACTGGGGACCCAAAAAAAAAAAAAAAAAAAAAAAAAAAAAAAAATTTTTGAAAAACTATTTCTTTAGTTATTTTTGTATGCCGGTTGGCTTGGTCTTTATTTTCATATTTAGTTAATTATTGCTATATATATGTTATGTTTACGTTATTGCCTAATTTTGTTTATGATGGGGTTTCAGTGCGGTACGGCTGGACCTGTAGTTTTAGTTTTAGTTTTCTCTTCTGGATAGCTGGATGCTCTTCTTTTAGGTATATTGTGGTTTGTTTTGAGTGTGTGTGCGAGTGTGCGGCAGGGGGGAGGGGAGTCCAGACATGGGGTTTCTTTTGTTTGTGGACCATGGACTCTGGGTGAAGGGCCTTATCTCTGTATACGGTTGTATTATTATTATTTACTATTGTTACAGTTTGCTTTTATTGTTATGTTTCATACTTTTATAATAAAAGATCTACAGGATGTAACTCAGGATCAGTACAGGATAAGTAATGTATGTACACAGTGACCTACTGGCAGAATAGTGAGTGCAGCTCTGGAGTATAATACAGGATGTAACTCAGGATCAGTACAGGCTGAGTAATGTATGTACACAGTGACTCCACCAGCAGAATAGGGAGTGCAGCTCTGGAGTATAATACAGGATGTAACTCAGGATCAGTACAGGATGAGTAATGTATGTACACAGTGACTCCACCAGCAGAATAGGGAGTGCAGCTCTGGAGTATAATACAGGATGTAACTCAGGATCAGTACAGGATAAGTAATATATGAGCACAGTGACTCCGTTCTAAGCACCTCTGATAGCCCGCCCCCTGATTAGGACAGGCATGTACCCTTTTGTTGTGCCATTACTCACCTCTCTTCTGCATGAAGCTGAACAGATCATCCAGGAACTCCTTCCTTTTGGGGTCATCATCCAGCTCGTACAGCTGTAAAACAAGGCAGAGATTACGCATTAAACATAAGTGACATCACGATACGGAAGATTTAAAGGAGCCCTTCCGCTTGAACCATCTGACATCAGAGAGTCATTAATACAAGGGATAATTGACATAAACCTTATGAGCCCCATTGGGGTCCCAGCAACAAAGAACAAGACAAGTGCTACATTAAAGGACCCCGTAGCTGACATTTGGGGGTCATTCCTGGTGGGCCCCAGTGTGTGTCATTTGGGTGGAGTTGGTCTTTGGCCCGCTGTCTCAGTAGAACCTCCCGCTCACGTTCTAAGAGGTAATCTTATATTGGGATACGTTTCATCTGACGATCCCCTGCGGCTGGAGTCGCTCCACATGATGTCCACAGATCACAGCGGAGCCCGCAGGTTATTAAGTGGTTGAGACATGACGGCCCCCGGGATGAGGACGCCTCATATTGACAGCTCTGGTAACGTAGAGCTCATTGTGTTGTGCGCTCATCAAGTCTTCCCTATTAATTGTCCTCCGCAGTGGAAGCAGCTCCATTATCAGAGCATTAAATATACAAGGAGCGCAGATTTAGAGCCTCCATCACCTTGTCACATGACCGGGTCAAAGGTAGAACGTGATTGAGGTGTTAGTACACGGTGGGATAATGTATCAGTAGTCACTTGTAAGAGCGCCCACATCCCTTTTTATCACATATACTGGTATTAGCTTCGCACGTCTCCAAACGGGCAGCTGTATTTTCTTTTAACGATTTTAGCGTTTTATTAGTAGATCGCTACATTCGCCTTGCTCTGGGCGCCATGTGCAGCAATTTTTCCACCACTGATGGTCTACAACCACAAAACCCAAAAATGTAAAGAAATAAAGAATATAATGATCTGGAAATCTCATGCAACCATACGATATTCACGCTAGAACACATATCAGGGGTGGGGTGGGGGGCGGACGGTGGTGGGGGAGTAGTGGGGGGGGGGGAGGTGGTGGTGGTGGGGGGTATTGTTCCATTTCCTTAAAAAAAATTAACTCATTTACAAATTGAGGGCAGCAACACATCTCAGAAAAGTTGGGCCAGGGGTAAAAAAGGCTGGAAAAGTAAGTGGTATTAATGAAAAACAGCTGGAGGGCCAGTCTTCTACTAAGTCACATGACTGTATATAATAGGGGCATCTTAGAGAGGCGGAGTTTCTCAGAAGAAAAGATTGTCAGAGGTCACCGATCTGGGAGAAACTGCATCTAGAAATTGTGGAACAATTTCACAAAAATGTTCCTCAATGTAAAACAGTGAAGACTGAGAATCTGGAGAAATTCATGTGCAGAAGGGCCAAGGCCAAGGGTCAGTAGTAGATGCTGGAGGTCTACGGGCCCTCAGGCGTCACTGCATTATATATAGCCCTGATTCTGTAATGTAATCACTGCAGGGCCCAGGAATACTTCCAGAAGTCCTTGTCTGTGAACAGAGATGACCCTGCAACCCACAAATATAAGTTATAGTTGTGTCATGCAACAAGAAGCCACATATCAACACAATCCAATAATGCCGGCATCTTCTGTGGGCCAAAGCTCATTTACAATGGACTGAGGGAAAATGGGAAACTGTTCTGTGGTCAGAGGAATCACAATTTGAAATTCCTTTTGTAAACCAGGGACGCCGTGTCCTGCGGACTCAAGAGGAGCGGGACCATCCAGCTTGTTATCAGCACACAGTCATGTATCTCTGATGGTATGGGGTGGCGTTAGTGCCTATGGGACGGGCAGCGCACACATCCTGACAGGCACTATCAATGCTGGCAGTATATAGAGGTTGTAGAACAACATATACCCCATCCAGATGTCTCTTCAGGGAAGGCCTTGTATATATCAGCAAGACAATGCTGAACCGCATACTGCATCCATCACAACAGCATGGCTTCCAGTAGAAGAGTCCGTGGTGAACCGGCCGCCGGCAGTCCAGAGCTTCCACCATATACTACATCCATCACAACAGCATGGCTTCCAGAAGAAGAGTCTGGGTGAACCCGGCCGACTGCAGCCTGGAGCTTCCACCATATACTACATCCATCACAACAGCATGGCTTCCAGTAGAAGAGTCCGGGGTGAACCGGCCGCCTGCAGTCCAGAGCTTCCATCATATACTACATCACATTATGAAACAACAAGACAGAGAACTGTAGATCATTATAATTGTATTCTCGTTCTTTACATTTTACAGCGTCCCAACTCGTTTGGGCTTGGGGGTTGTATAATAGATATTACTACAGAGTTGTGAGGAGCAATGCAGACACGGCGAGGGATCCAGCAGCTCCAGGTCTGTAGCATCAGAGCCGCGTCCAGAGCGTTGTACTCGTCAGGTCACCGGGTGCCATGAAGTACAAATAATGAGGCTGGGGCGGCTATCAAGTACAGGACGCATGAAGCAGCTCTGATTGGCAGTAATTATCACCGCTCCGGCTTGCGGCCCCCTGTGAGCCGGCTTCCCGAACATAATGAGGTTATATAAGTGAGCAGCGGCTGCCAGAATAATAATTGTCGGGTCAAGAGGCCCTTCGATTTCTCCAATAGCTGAGACCTACAGATCAATAAGGACAGCTGAGCCGGGAAGGAGGTGGCGGACGGGCAAGTGCCACCAGCGGGCGCTGACATCAACAGCATCTGTACTTGAACTTCATAAATGAGGAACCGCCGATCGTGATGACAACTGGTGACTGAAAGAGTGATCCGGGGACATTATATGGAGGAGGAGCATAGCCAGAGGGTAACCCATTAATGTCTGGGCTGATGGAAGGAATGTACAGAGGATAGCCGGAGAGTAACCCATTAACGTCTGGGCCGATGGAAGGAATGTACAGAGCATAGCCGGAGAGTAACCCATTAACGTCTGGGCCGATGGAAGGAATGTACAGAGCATAGCCGGAGAGTAACCCATTACTGGCCAGGCGGATGGAAGAAATGTATAGAGGATAGTCGAAGAGTGACCCATTACTGGCCAGGCCGATGCAAGAAATGTACAGAGGATAGCCGGAGAGTAACCCATTAATGGCCAGGCGGATGGAAGGAATGTACAGAGGATAGCCGGAGAGTAACCCATTAACGGCCAGGCGGATGGAAGGAATGTACAGAGGACAGCTGGAGAGTAACCCATTAATGGCCAGGCGGATGGAAGGAATGTACAGAGGATAGCCGGAGAGTAACCCATTAACGGCCAGGCGGATGGAAGGAATGTACAGAGGATAGCCGGAGAGTAACCCATTAATGGCCAGGCGGATGGAAGGAATGTACAGAGGATAGCCGGAGAGTAACCCAATAAGGACCAGGCCGATGGAAGAAATGTACAGAGGATAGCCGGAGAGTAACCCATTAACGGCCAGGCCTATGGAAGGAATGTACAGAGCATAGCCGGAGAGTAACCCATTAACGGCCAGGCCGGTGGAAGAAATGTACACAGGACAGCTGGAGATTAACCCATTAAGGACCAGGCCGATGGAAGGAATGTACAGAGCATAGCCGGAGAGTAACCCATTAACGGCCAGGCCGATGAAAGAAATGTACAGAGGACAGCTGGAGAGTAACCCAATAAGGACCAGGCCGATGGAAGAAATGTACAAAGCATAGCCGGAAAGTAACCCATTAACGGCCAGGCCTATGGAAGGAATGTACAGAGCATAGCCGGAGAGTAACCCATTAACGGCCAGGCCGGTGGAAGAAATGTACACAGGACAGCTGGAGATTAACCCATTAAGGACCAGGCCGATGGAAGAAATGTACAGAGCATAGCCGGAGAGTAACCCATTAACGGCCAGGCCGACGAAAAAAATGTACAGAGCGGACCCGGAGAGTAACCCATTAACGGCCAGGCCAATGGAAAAAATGTACAGAGCATAGCCGGAGAGTAACCCATTAACGGCAAGGCCGATGGAAGGAATGTACAGAGCATAGCCGGAGAGTAACCCATTAACGGCCAGGCCGATGGAAGGAATGTACAGGGAATGGCCGGAGAGTAAGCCATTAACGGCGAGGCCGATGGAAGTAATGTACAGAGCATAGCCAGAGAGTAACCCATTAACGGTCAGGCCAATGGAAGAAATGTACAAGGGATAGCCGGAGAGTAACCCATTAACGGCCAGGCCAATGGAAGGAATGTACAGAGGATAGCCGGAGAGTAGCCCATTAACGGCCAGGCCGATGGAAGGAATGTACAGAGGATAGCCGGAGAGTATCCCATTAACGGCCAGGCCGATGGAAGGAATGTACAGAGGATAGCCGGAGAGTAACCCATTAACGGCCAGGCCGATGGAAGGAATGTACAGAGGATAGCCGGAGAGTATCCCATTAACGGCCAGGCCGATGGAAGGAATGTACAGAGCATAGCCGGAGAGTAACCCATTAATGGCCAGGCCGATGGAAGGAATGTACAGAGCATAGCCGGAGAGTAGCCCATTAATGGCCAGGCTGATGGAAGGAATGTACAGAGCATAGCCGGAGAGTAACCCATTAACGGTCAGGCCGATGGAAGGAATGTACAGAGCATAGCCGCAGAGTAGCCCATTAACGGCCAGGCCGATGGAAGGAATGTACAGAGCATAGCCGGAGAGTAGCCCATTAATGGCCAGGCCGATGGAAGGAATGTACAGAGCATAGCCGGAGAGTAACCCATTAACGGCCAGGCCGATGGAAGGAATGTACAGAGCATAGCCGGAGAGTAGCCCATTAACGGCCAGGCCGATGGAAGGAATGTACAGAGGATAGCCGGAGAGTAACCCATTAACGGCGAGGCCGATGGAAGAAATGTACAGAGGATAGCCGGAGAGTAACCCATTAACGGCCAGGCCGATGGAAGGAATGTACAGAGCATAGCCGCAGAGTAGCCCATTAACGGCCAGGCCGATGGAAGGAATGTACAGAGGATAGCCGGAGAGTAACCCATTAACGGCCAGGCCGATGGAAGGAATGTACAGAGCATAGCCGGAGAGTAACCCATTAACGGCCAGGCCGATGGAAGAAATGTACAGAGCATAGCTGGAGAGTAACCCATTAACGGTCAGGCCAATGGAAGGAATGTACAGAGCACAGCCGGAGAGTAACCCATTAACGGCCAGGCCGATGGAAGAAATGTACAGAGCATAGCTGGAGAGTAACCCATTAACGGTCAGGCCAATGGAAGGAATGTACAGAGCACAGCCGGAGAGTAGCCCATTAACGGCCAGGCCGATGGAAGGATTGTACAGAGGATAGCCGGAGAGTAGCCCATTAACGGCCAGGCCGATGGAACGAATGTACAGAGGATAGCCGGAGAGTAGCCCATTAACGGCCAGGCCGATGGAAGGAATGTACAGAGGATAGCCGGAGAGTAACCCATTAACGGCGAGGCCGATGGAAGAAATGTACAGAGGATAGCCGGAGAGTAACCCATTAACGGCCAGGCCGATGGAAGGAATGTACAGAGCATAGCCGCAGAGTAGCCCATTAACGGCCAGGCCGATGGAAGGAATGTACAGAGGATAGCCGGAGAGTAACCCATTAACGGCCAGGCCGATGGAAGGAATGTACAGAGCATAGCCGGAGAGTAACCCATTAACGGCCAGGCCGATGGAAGAAATGTACAGAGCATAGCTGGAGAGTAACCCATTAACGGTCAGGCCAATGGAAGGAATGTACAGAGCACAGCCGGAGAGTAACCCATTAACGGCCAGGCCGATGGAAGAAATGTACAGAGCATAGCTGGAGAGTAACCCATTAACGGTCAGGCCAATGGAAGGAATGTACAGAGCACAGCCGGAGAGTAGCCCATTAACGGCCAGGCCGATGGAAGGAATGTACAGAGCATAGCTGGAGAGTAGCCCATTAACGGCCAGGCCGATGGAAGGAATGTACAGAGCATAGCCGGAGAGTAACCCATTAACGGCCAGGCCGATGGAAGGATTGTACAGAGGATAGCCGGAGAGTAGCCCATTAACGGCCAGGCCGATGGAACGAATGTACAGAGGATAGCCGGAGAGTAGCCCATTAACGGCCAGGCTGTGTTAAAATGCACCAAAGAATTTGGGTCGAAAATTGGTCTAAATTTAGAAGAAGAACAGGAAGTGTAAAGTTAGACAAAAGTTTCTAAAGATGCACTAAACTTCTCATCCACTGTGATAGATCTGTGGCATCTGGTTTAGGTCTACCATTAAGAGTGCCTTAATAAATCTGCCCCATTATGTCCACAAGCACATGTATGCAGACAGGAGCTGCGGGCTCAGCTGCTCGCCCGGATCACAGATGGCGCACAGGAGCAGGATGTCATCCATCTGAATGCAGTCAGGCTGGAGAAACCTAAAAAATCAAGAAGCGGGGAGTAATTATAGAAGATGTGCAAATCTAATCTGTGCCGCCCCAACGACATTAAAGAGGGGTCTGCATCCTCCTGTAGATCCGGCGCAGGAGCCCCGCCACACATGTGCGCTCCGCCTGTAAGCCCGCCGTGTCCTGAGATGGTATACATACAACGTCCAACAGGCACGTCAGTAGATCTCAGCGGCTCCCTTATTACAAATCTGTTAACCCCTTAAGGACCAGACACTTTCCAGGGATTTTACCCCTGTGGTGGTTTTACTGCCCCCGTTTTTCTTTATTCAGCTACCAACAATAATATTGCTGCGTTGTTTTCTGTGACGTACCCAAGGGCAGCGACAGATGCCGCATCAGTGCTGTGCAAGGGACCCTTAGGACACCTTCACACGATTCTTGTGCGATGCGAGAGTCAGCAAAAACACAGAATTACCAAACCAATGATTTGCAATGGTTTCCGTCACAGTTGCAGTGTTTCCCCTCATGTAATGTCGCGGTATATCAGATCTTTCTGCGTTTTGCGTTTTTTTTAATCTCCCATGTTTGCCTACGGAGCCTCCTTTTTATTGCATCGCAAAGCACAAAATTGTGATTTTCGTAGGATGCGACAGGTTTGTAACATTAGTAAGACCTACTGACTTTCGAATTTAAAGAAAAATAAATAAATAAAAAAATCGCTGCAAAATTGCATAAAAAAAACATGGCAGAAAATCGCAAGCGGCACTGATGTTTTTGTGGGAACAAGCAGCGCGGACGCTGAAATATCGCGGGAAAAAAGTTGCGATTTTGCGGCGATTCTCTTGGGGTGACGTCGCGATTGCCAGTGTGAAGGACCCTTGAAGTGATGCTTATTGCCTTTGCTGCTGCTGGGTGGTGGGATGACTAAGCAGCCACTTATTGATGGCGGCTCCATATGACTTGATGGCTTTCTATGGCCTGGGGATATTCCCGGCCGCCCCCTCCTCACGCTGAGCCCTCCATTTACAGCCCTCCTCATTCACAGACGGCTCCTTTCAGCCTGGTTGTTGGGACAGCTGTTAAAATTCCTTCCTGGTGTCCCCCCCCCCCTTCTTCTTGGCTTCTCCTCCTCTTCCTCACTTAACACATCTCTCTGCACAGTTTATAGGTTTTCTAGGTAAGTGATAATACTCAGGGGCTCAACAACAACTATCCCATCAGCACACGGCCTATATAGATGCAGTATGAAATGTAGGGGAAGCTTCCGCTGGTGCTTAGAGGTGTCTTCAGGGTAAATGGGCGCCTGCTACCTGGAACTTTATGCTGATCTTGGCTAATGCTGAACATAGACATCAGATTTGGAATCCATCAATAGCCATAGGTCTGATGTGATTAGTAGGCCTTGGACTGAGGGCTGCCATTGGGAAAATGAGGATCCAACAAGATGGATTTTGCATATTGCTTCTATATGTGGGGCTGGAGGTGTCCGACAGCTACTTATCTCCTCTTATTCCACTTCAGTCCCAAACTACAAATGTTACTTCTCAAGTTCAATTCCCAAGATTCACATTCCTCTTATTAAGCTCTGAGATTTTGATGTTTCTTCCCAAGTCCTGAAGGTCATCTGTTTCTTCTTCAGCCTTGAGCTTAAGCTATTTCTTTCCAAGTCCTGAGACTCAGATGCTTCTTCTTGAATTTTTAAATTTTAGATGTCTCTTGTCAAGTCCTCATTCTGATGTTTCTTCTATATTCTTAAGATTCCGATGCTTCTTCTTAAATTCTAAGATTCAGATATTTCTTATAAAAAGTACAGATATCGAGGTTTTTTCTCAAGTCCTGAGATTCAGTTGTTCCCTCTCAAATCCTAAGACGTACAGCTGCTTCTTTTCAAGTCTTGAAATTTAGATGTTACTTCTCTCAAGTCTTAAAATTTCGGATGTAAACTCCTTCATAGCCCTGAGATTCAGAGGGTTGTACTCAAGTCCTGAGGTTCAGATGTTACTTTTCTCGAGTCCTGAGGTTCAGATGTTACTTTTCTCGAGTCCTGAGGTTCAGATGTTACTTTTCTCGAGTCCTGAGGTTCAGATGTTACTTTTCTCGAGTCCTGAGGTTCAGATGTTACTTTTCTCGAGTCCTGAGGTTCAGATGTTACTTTTCTCGAGTCCTGAGGTTCAGATGTTACTTTTCTCGAGTCCTGAGGTTCAGATGTTACTTTTCTCGAGTCCTGAGGTTCAGATGTTACTTTTCTCGAGTCCTGAGGTTCAGATGTTACTTTTCTCGAGTCCTGAGGTTCAGATGTTACTTTTCTCGAGTCCTGAGGTTCAGATGTTACTTTTCTCGAGTCCTGAGGTTCAGATGTTACTTTTCTCGAGTCCTGAGGTTCAGATGTTACTTTTCTCGAGTCCTGAGGTTCAGATGTTACTTTTCTCGAGTCCTGAGGTTCAGATGTTACTTTTCTCGAGTCCTGAGGTTCAGATGTTACTTTTCTCGAGTCCTGAGGGTCAGATGTTACTTTTCTCGAGTCCTGAGGTTCAGATGTTACTTTTCTCGAGTCCTGAGGTTCAGATGTTACTTTTCTCGAGTCCTGAGGGTCAGATGTTACTTTTCTCGAGTCCTGAGGGTCAGATGTTACTTTTCTCGAGTCCTGAGGGTCAGATGTTACTTTTCTCGAGTCCTGAGGTTCAGATGTTACTTTTCTCGAATCCTGAGGGTCAGATGTTACTTTTCTCGAGTCCTGAGGGTCAGATGTTACTTTTCTCGAGTCCTGAGGGTCAGATGTTACTTTTCTCGAGTCCTGAGGGTCAGGTGTTACTTTTCTCGAGTCCTGAGGGTCAGATATTACTTTTCTCGAGTCCTGAGGTTCAGATGTTTCTTCTGGAGTACTCTGGTTCAGATATTTGTTCTGAAACCTTGCGATTCTAAAGCTTCTTCTCAAAGTCTTGAGGTCCAAATGTTTCTTCTAAAGTCCTGAGAGTCAGCTGTTCCTTCTTGAGTCCCGAGATTCAGATTTTTAAGGCTCTGAGTTTTTGATGTTTCTGTCCAAGTCCTGAGTCAGCTGTCTTTTCTCAAGTCATCGCCGGCTCGCTCACTTTCTTTTTAAGTCTTGAGATTCAGATGTTCCTTCCTGAATCCTGAGATCTACATATTATCTTGAGTCCTGAAATTCAGATATTTCTTCTTGAATTCTAAAATTTTGAGGTTTCTTCTCAAGTCCTGAGATTCTGATGCTTCTTCTTGAATTCCAAGATTCTGTTATTTCGCATAAAATACAGAGATGGAGATTCTTCTTCTCGAGTCCCGAGATTCAGTTATTCCTTCTTGACTCCCAAGATTTAGGTTCCTCTCAAACCTGAGACATACAGCTGTTTCTTTTCAAGACCTGAAATTTAGATGTTACTTCTCTCAAGTACTAAACTTCAGATGTAAACTCCCTCAAGTCCTAAAATTCAGATGTCTGTTCTCGAGTCCTGTGATTCTGAGGTTTCTTCTCAAGTCCTTAGAGGCAGCAGTTGCCTCTCAGGTCTTGAGATTCAGCAGTTTCTTGTTAAGTCTTGAAATTTAGATGTTCCTTCTTTCAAAACCTAAAATTCAGCTGTAAACTCTCTCAAGTCCTGAAATTCCATTGCTCCTTCTCAAGCCCTTAGAGTCAGCTGTTACTTCTCGAGTCTTGAGATTCAGACTTCTATTTGAATTCTAAGATTCAGACATTAATTTTCTCAATTCCAGAGATTCAGACGTTTCTTCTCAAATCCTCAAAATCACGTTTTTCTTCAGTCCTGAGATTCCGATGTTCCTTCTTGAGTTTTGAAATTCCAATGTTCTTACCATCACATTTCTTGAATTCCAAGATGCAGATACTTCTTTTCCAGGCCTGAGATTCAGACACCTCAAGATGAAACTACAGGCAGAAAATGAAAATTCAGCTTTTGGCTTGTCCCAAAGAGCTCTACATCTCCTTAAAGCTTTACTTACATGAAAAGTAACATAGTATGCAAGGTTGAAAAAATACAAATGTCGCCCCCCCCCCCCCTCCTTCTTGATCCAGAGGAAGGCAAAAAAATGGCACCCATTCTGAGATTACTAACTGCTCTCTACTGAGTCACAGGTAAAGCCTCAACTGCTCAAGACAACCAAGTAGTATAGGCATAAGACGCTTAACAGGCAGCACAGGAAATACTACATCTTCCAACCACTGCAGTTGTTATGGTCGGCACAGGCATGAGCTACGAGGGACAAGCTGGGACTGCCAAAATCACAACAGTCAAAAACATTTTGTAATATTGTCTAAAGCTACATTTTCAGTTTTCTCCCAGTTCTGTTTGTTCCATTTCTTCCACGTTTCAGGTACTAACAGTCCAGAATGTAGGTCGATTAATTAGTTACAGTTCCTGAGACTCGATGTCCGTGCAGCCCAGCAATTGATAAACCGTGACGAGAGAATTTAGGAAAAGTTCAGTTTGACCGATTCAACGAATTTCAGCAAAAGGTTTGGCTTGGTTGCATTTAGTTTGAATCGAACCGGAACTTCACCGATACTCCTAAAACTGGTGTATGACACCGTAAGAGCCAAAAAACGAGAAGACGGAGGAGAGGCCGGGGCCGAGAGACGACGGAGGAGAGGCCGGGGCCGAGAGACGACGGAGGAGAGGCCGGGGCCGAGAGACGACGGAGGAGAGGCCGGGGCCGAGAGACGACGGAGGAGAGACCGGGGCCGAGAGACGACGGAGGAGAGACCGGGGCCGAGAGACGACGGAGGAGAGACCGGGGCCGAGAGACGACGGAGGAGAGACCGGGGCCGAGAGACGACGGAGGAGAGACCGGGGCCGAGAGACGACGGAGGAGAGACCGGGGCCGAGAGACGACGGAGGAGAGACCGGGGCCGAGAGACGACGGAGGAGAGACCGGGGCCGAGAGACGACGGAGGAGAGACCGGGGCCGAGAGACGACGGAGGAGAGACCGGGGCCGAGAGACGACGGAGGAGAGACCGGGGCCGAGAGACGACGGAGGAGAGACCGGGGCCGAGAGACGACGGAGGAGAGACCGGGGCCGAGAGACGACGGAGGAGAGACCGGGGCCGAGAGACGACGGAGGAGAGACCGGGGCCGAGAGACGACGGAGGAGAGACCGGGGCCGAGAGACGACGGAGGAGAGACCGGGGCCGAGAGACGACGGAGGAGAGACCGGGGCGAGAGACGACGGAGGAGAGACCGGGGCGAGAGACGACGGAGGAGAGACCGGGGCGAGAGACGACGGAGGAGAGACCGGGGCGAGACGACGGAGGAGAGACGACGAAGGAGAGACCGAGGCGGGACGACGGAGGAACGTGGACGGAGAAGGGGAGTTAAAAAAAAAGGTAAAAGAAGAGACAAAAGGAGGTAAAAAAGACAAAACGCATAAGAAGATGAAGAAAAAGATTCTTTCCCTTCGTTCTTGTAGTGGGTTCAGCCAAGGTGAGCCTTTATCAAAGTAATAACCCGCAAGCAGTTCCACTTTATTAGTATCACAAAAGTATCAAACTACAATCCCGTTAGTAGTAAAGGACGCGGCGGGATCCGATGCGGCAGGGGCCGACGGGGCAGGGGGCCGACGGGGCAGGGGCCGACGGGGCAGGGGCCGACGGGGCAGGGGCCGACGGGGCAGGGGCAGACGGGGCAGGAGCCGACGGGGCAGGAGCCGACGGGGCATGATGAAATCGAACAGCCCGATCCGTCTATTCTCCATGTACCATCATGGGGACCAGTTGGTCCGACCAAGATCAGCGGTTTCGGACAACATTAGTGGCCAGCTTTGGCATTAGGGACAGAGAATTATCAATCCCCAGCTAATCATTAGGAATAGGTGATCCAGTAAAGGTGGAGACCACCATGATGTCTATTATATCCAGCTGCTTCAGAACCTCTTAGTGTGGCAGTAAAATCTGTATCCTAAGTCCTGTTAACTGCTGTACAGGTCACGTGGAGATAAGCGTCACACGGCGAGGGTCTACATATACCCCATCACCGCTGCATGCACTGGTACTGACACGGTTAACACTACATTATTCAGCAGCCATTCCGAGCGGCGGCGGCCTGACCGCACGTATTCCGGAAATGACCCGTTATTAATTATTCATTGTGATGGCAGCGAGCTCTGCGGCGCCCGCTAGAGGGATCTGTGCTGCAGTGCGGACCCCCGCAGACCTCCCAACTCCTTGTGCTAGCTGCGATGGTCTAGACTGAGAGCCCTTCGGGCTGGGTTGCGGCGGCAGGCGTATTCGCCGTTCCTACGCCCCGCGCTGCACTCCGCCTGTTACGCGGCTTCATGTAATGGCAGGGCTGACAGTAGGGACGTAACAAGCCGCCTCGGGACTCGCATGTCCTCTGTGTGAACCTTGGATCCGGGCCCGGCTCGTGCGAGGGCTTCCCCGGCTCGTTATCACTGACGGATGGACGGGATCCAAGAACCGCAGAGCTGGCAGCTCTCCATCGCCATGTGTCAACAGGCCGCCGCTGCCGACTGACAGCCGCAGGAAGCGCCGCCGCCAGATGTTTACACAATCCTCGCTGCGGGGAAACGCGGATTAGCGTAATATGATGTAACGGTTCGCGTCTGCTACACTCCGCAAACTGCAGCATAAGGAGGGATTAGATACAGCAGACGGTATCACACAGGATAGGATTAGATACAGCAGACGGTATCACACGGGATGGGATTAGATACAGCAGACGGTATCACACAGGATGGGATTAGATACACGGCTCAGCAGACAGTATCACACAGGATGGGATTAGATACACGGCTCAGCAGACAGTATCACACAGCATAGGATTAGATACAGTAGATGGTATCACACAGGATAGGATTAGATACAGCAGACGGTATCACACAAGATGGGATTAGATACAGCAGACGGTATCACACAGGATAGGATTAGATACAGCAGATGGTATCACACAGGATGGGATTAGATACATGGCTCAGCAGACAGTATCACACAGGATGAGATTAGATACACGGCTCAGCAGACAGTATCACACAGCATAGGATTAGATACAGCAGATGGTATCACACAGGATAGGATTAGATACACGGCTCAGCAGACAGTATCACACAGGATAGGATTAGATACACGGCTCAGCAGACAGTATCACACAGGATGGGATTAGATACACAGCTCAGCAGACAGTATCACACAGGATGGGATTAGATACACGGCTCAGCAGACAGTATCACACAGGATAGGATTAGATACACGGCTCAGCAGACAGTATCACACCTGATAGGATTAGATACACGGCTCAGCAGACAGTATCACACAGAATAGGATTAGATACACAGCTCAGCAGACAGTATCACACAGGATAGGATTAGATATCCGGCTCAGCAGACAGTATCACACAGGATAGGATTAGATACACGGCTCAGCAGACAGTATCACACAGGATACGATTAGATACACGGCTCAGTAGACAGTATCACACAGGATGGGATTAGATACACGGCACAGCAGACAGTATCACACAGGATAGGATTAGATACACGGCTCAGCAGACAGTATCACACAGGATAGGATTAGATACACGGCTCAGCAGACGGTATAATACAGAACAGGATTAGATACACGGCTCAGCAGACAGTATCACACAGGATAGGATTAGATACACGGCTCAGCAGACAGTATAATACAGAACAGGATTAGATACACGGCTCAGCAGACAGTATCACACAGGATAGGATTAGATACACGGCTCAGCAGACAGTATCACACTGGATAGGATTAGATACAGCGGCTCAGCAGACAGTATCACACAGGATAGGATTAGATACCGGCTCTGCAGACGGTATCACACAGGATAGGATTAGATACACGGCTCAGCAGACAGTATCACACAGGATACGATTAGATACACGGCTCAGCAGACAGTATCATACAGAACAGGATTAGATACAGGCTCAGCAGACAGTATCACACAGGATAGGATTAGATACACAGCTCAGCAGACAGTATCACACAGGATAGGATTAGATACACAGCTCAGCAGACAGTATCACACAGGATGAAATTAGATACACAGCTCAGCAGAATGTATCACACAGCATAGGATTAGATACACGGCTCAGCAGACAGTATCACACAGGATGGGATTAGATACACGGCTCAGCAGATAGAATCACACAGAACAGGATTAGATACACAGCTCATCAGACGGTATCACACAGGATAGGATTAGATACACGGCTCAGCAGACAGTATCACACAGGGTAGGATTAGATACACGGCTCAGCAGACACAATCACACAGGATAGGATTAGATACACGGCTCAGCAGACAGTATCACACAGGATAGGATTAGATACACGGCTCAGCAGACAGTATCACACAGGATAGCATTAGATACACGGCTCAGTAGACAGTATCACACAGGATAGGATTAGATACACGGCTCAGCAGACAGTATCACACAGGATAGGATTAGATACACGGCTCAGCAGACACAATCACACAGGATAGGATTAGATACACGGCTCAGCAGACAGTATCACACAGGATGGGATTAGATACACGGCTCAGCAGATAGAATCACACAGGATAGGATTAGATACACGGCTCAGCAGACAGTATCACACAGGATAGGATTAGATACACGGCTCAGCAGACACAATCACACAGGATAGGATTAGATACACAGCTCGGCAGACAGTATCATACAGGATAGGATTAGATACACGGCTCAGCAGACAGTATCACACAGGATAGGATTAGATACCGGCTCTGCAGACGGTATCACACAGGATAGGATTAGATACACGGCTCAGCAGACAGTATCACACAGGATAGGATTAGATACACGGCTCAGCAGACAGTATCACACAGGATAGGATTAGATACACGGCTCAGCAGACAGTATCACACAGGATAGAATTAGATACACAGCTCAGCAGACAATATCACACAGGATAGGATTAGATACACGGCTCAGCAGACAGTATCACACAGGATAGGATTAGATACACGGCTCAGCAGACAGTATCATACAGAACAGGATTAGATACACAGCTCAGCAGACAGTATCACACAGGATAGGATTAGATACATGGCTCAGCAGACAGTATCATACAGAACAGGATTAGATACACAGCTCAGCAGACAGTATCACACATGATGGGATTAGATACACAGCTCATGGGATTAGATACATCATATTGACCAGCTAATAACTATGACTTTGGTGCTTTGATTAGCTTCCCATAGACGCAGCCGTAGGACCATTTTCTTGAAGCCTCCGAGAGCGCCATCCTCTGGCTGGAAGGATACGGTACAGACCGGCCCACCTACAGGGGGCGCTATACACCGCTGTGGACACGTTACTGGTCACCAGAGGTTGGCAGATACGGAAGAGCGGGGAGCCCTAATGACATGGCATTAATATTACATGGCCGGCGGAGAGGCAATTAGTGAAAACCTCCGTAATACCTGGAAAGCAGCGATCAATCGGCGCTAAATATTTCATCACAAGCCTCATGAATAATACAGGAAAACTGCGCAATACGGGCAAAACGGCGAGGAAGGCGAGAGCGTCACTAATAGGGGGGAGGGGGAATCACACCAGACCCCCATCATCATCATCAACCGGCTGCCAAAATGCATCAACTGGAGATTATATACAGGGAGGCGATGGAGATTATATACAGAGGGGAGGCGATGGAGATTATATACGGGGGAGGCGATGGAGATTATATACGGGGGAGGCGATGGAGATTATATACGGGGGAGGCGATGGAGATTATGTACGGGGGAGGCGATGGAGATTATATACGGGGGAGGCGATGGAGATTATATACAGGGAGGCGATGGAGATTATATACGGGGGAGGCGATGGAGATTATACACGGGGGAGGCGATGGAGATTATATACGGGGGAGGCGATGGAGATTATATACGGGGGAGGCGATGGAGATTATATACAGAGGGGAGGCGATGGAGATTATATACAGAGGGGAGGCGATGGAGATTATATACGGGGGAGGCGATGGAGATTATATACGGGGGAGGCGATGGAGATTATACACAGGGGAAGCGATGGGAGATTATATACGGGGGAGGCGATGGAGATTATATACGGGGGAGGCGATGGAGATTATATACAGGGGAGGCGATGGAGATTATATACGGGGGAGGCGATGGAGATTATATACGGGGGAGGCGATGGAGATTATATACGGGGGAGGCGATGGAGATTATACACGGGGGAGGCGATGGAGATTATATACGGGGGAGGCGATGGAGATTATACACGGGGGAGGCGATGGAGATTATACACGGGGGAGGCGATGGAGATTATACACGGGGGAGGCGATGGAGATTATATACAGAGGGGGGCGATGGAGATTATACACAGGGGAAGCGATGGGAGATTATATACGGGGGAGGCGATGGAGATTATATACGGGGGAGGCGATGGAGATTATACACGGGGGAGGCGATGGAGATTATACACGGGGGAGGCGATGGAGATTATACACGGGGGAGGCGATGGAGATTATACACGGGGGAGGCGATGGAGATTATATACAGGGGAGGCGATGGAGACTGTATATTGGGGAGGCGAGGGAGATTTTGTACAGGGGAGGTGATGGAGATTATATACTGGGGAGCCGATGGAGATTATATACAGAGGAGGCGATGGAGATTATATACGGGGGAGGCGATGGAGATTATAGGCAGAGGAGGTGATGGAGATTATATACAGGGGGGCCGATGGAGAATGTATATCGGGGAGGCGATGGAGATTATGTACGGGGGAGGCGATGGAGATTATATACAGGGGAGGCGATGGAGACTGTATATTGGGGAGGCGAGGGAGATTTTGTACAGGGGAGGTGATGGAGATTATATACTGGGGAGCCGATGGAGATTATATACAGAGGAGGCGATGGAGATTATATACGGGGGAGGCGATGGAGATTATAGGCAGAGGAGGTGATGGAGATTATATACAGGGGGGCCGATGGAGAATGTATATCGGGGAGGCGATGGAGATTATGTACTGGGGAGCCGATGGAGATTATATACTGGGGAGGCGATGGAGATTATATACGGGGGAGGCGATGGAGATTATATACAGAGGAGGCGATGGAGATTATGTATGGGGGAGCCGATGGAGATTATGTACGGGGGAGGCGATGGAGATTATGTACGGGGGAGGCGATGGAGATTATGTACGGGGGAGGCGATGGAGATTATGTACGGGGGAGGCGATGGAGATTATGTACGGGGAAGGCGATGGAGATTATATACGGGGGAGGCGATGGAGATTATATACGGGGGAGGCGATGGAGATTATATACGGGGGAGGCGATGGAGATTATATACGGGGGAGGCGATGGAGATTATATACAGAGGAGACGATGGAGATTATATACGGGGGAGGCGATGGAGATTATAGGCAGAGGAGGTGATGGAGATTATATACAGGGGGGCCGATGGAGAATGTATATCGGGGAGGCGATGGAGATTATGTACTGGGGAGCCGATGGAGATTATATACTGGGGAGGCGATGGAGATTATATACGGGGGAGGCGATGGAGATTATATACAGAGGAGGCGATGGAGATTATGTATGGGGGAGCCGATGGAGATTATGTACGGGGGAGGCGATGGAGATTATGTACGGGGGAGGCGATGGAGATTATGTACGGGGGAGGCGATGGAGATTATGTACGGGGGAGGCGATGGAGATTATGTACGGGGGAGGCGATGGAGATTATGTACGGGGGAGGCGATGGAGATTATGTACGGGGAAGGCGATGGAGATTATATACGGGGGAGGCGATGGAGATTATATACGGGGGAGGCGATGGAGATTATATACGAGGAGGCGATGGAGATTATATACGGGGGAGGCGATAGAGATTATATACGGGGGAGGCGATGGAGATTATATACAGGGGAGGCGATGGAGACTGTATATTGGGGAGGCGAGGGAGATTTTGTACAGGGGAGGTGATGGAGATTATATACTGGGGAGCCGATGGAGATTATATGCAGAGGAGGTGATGGAGATTATATACAGGGGGGCCGATGGAGAATGTATATCGGGGAGGCGATGGAGATTATATACTGGGGAGGTGATGGGAGATTATATGCAGAGGAGTTGAAGGAGATTATACAGAAGAGGCGATGGAGATTACAGTATATTCAAGAGGAGATGATCGAGTTTTTTCACGGGGAAGGCGAGGGAGATTATATACAGTAGGGGGTGATCAAGATTATATATGGGGGAGGCGATGAAGATCATGTACAGGAGAGGAAATAGAGATTATATACAGGGAAGGTGATAGAGATTATATACAGAGGAGGTGATGGAGATTATTTATGGGAGGTGGTGATGGAGATTATATACAGCGGAGGCGATGGAGATTATTTATGGGAGGTGGTGATGGAGATTATATACAGGGGAGGTGAGGGGGATTTCCTTCTGGAACCTTCATCTCCTATCTCTATGGGCTCTGATGTCTCACTTTGCCCAGGGCCAGACATGGGTTAGGCAGCGGTGGGTGTGGAGGGGGTGGGGGAGGCACATTATGGGTGGCTTGTTTAGGCTTCACAGGGCCTTTGATGTGGAGAAGAGTCTGAGAGGAAGTGACAGATGATAAGTCCATGTGTCATACCCATCATGGGATCAGCACCCCCATCATCACATGCACCCCTCCCCCATCATCTTACCTCGCTGTATACAAGTGCCCCAAATGTCGAACATGAACCAATTGGTTGCATCCCTAATGTCTGCAGAGACGTGCGGTCACTTATTACGCTACTGGAGTCACATGGGGACAAATCTCATGACTTTTAAAAAAGTGACAAGTCTTAAATCTGACTGAAATTATTGACCATTTAAACCCCGCCCCTTTTTCTACAGACTTGGCGCGAGAGGCGGAGCTTCTGTCCTTCGTAACACAAATAAATCGTAAATTTCGTTACAGTGATTGGTGCCAAAAAAAGGCTACATTTTTGGCACAATTTACACCAGAAATCTGGAGCAGCAACAGTAAAAACGTCACCGCTACAATGTATCACACAGGGACGGCCCCACATCACCACTACAATGTATCACACAGGGACGGCCCACATCACCGCTACAATGTATCAGCACAGGGACGGCCCACATCACCGCTACAATGTATCACACAGGGACGGCCCACATCACCGCTACAATGTATCAGCACAGGGACGGCCCACATCACAGCTACAATGTATCACACAGGGACGGCCCCACATCACCACTACAATGTATCACACAGGGACGGCCCACATCACCGCTACAATGTATCACACAGGGACGGCCCACATCACCGCTACAATGTATCAGCACAGGGACGGCCCACATCACCGCTACAATGTATCACACAGGGACGGCCCACATCACCGCTACAATGTATCAGCACAGGGACGGCCCCACATCACCGCTACAATGTATCACACAGGGACGGCCCACATCACCGCTACAATGTATCAGCACAGGGACGGCCCACATCACCGCTACAATGTATCACACAGGGACGGCCCACATCACCGCTACAATGTATCAGCACAGGGACGGCCCACATCACCGCTACAATGTATCACACAGGGACGGCCCACATCACCGCTACAATGTATCAGCACAGGGACGGCCCACATCACAGCTACAATGTATCACACAGGGACGGCCCACATCACCGCTACAATGTATCACACAGGGACGGCCCACATCACCGCTACAATGTATCACACAGGGACGGCCCACATCACCGCTACAATGTATCAGCACAAGGACGGCCCCACATCACCGCTACAATGTATCACACAGGGACGGCCCACATCACCGCTACAATGTATCACACAGGGACGGCCCACATCACCGCTACAATGTATCACACAGGGACGGCCCACATCACCGCTACAATGTATCACACAGGGACGGCCCCACATCACCGCTACAATGTATCACACAGGGACGGCCCCACATCACCGCTACAATGTATCACACAGGGACGGCCCACATCACCGCTACAATGTATCACACAGGGACGGCCCCACATCACCGCTACAATGTATCACACAGGGGCGGCCCACATCACCGCTACAATGTATCACACAGGGACGGCCCCACATCACCGCTACAATGTATCAGCACAGGGACGGCCCACATCACCGCTACAATGTATCAGCACAGGGACGGCCCACATCACCGCTACAATGTATCACACAGGGACGGCCCCACATCACCACTACAATGTATCACACAGGGACGGCCACACATCACCACTACAATGTATCACACAGGGACGGCCCACATCACCGCTACAATGTATCACACAGGGACGGCCCACATCACCACTACAATGTATCACACAGGGACGGCCCACATCACCGCTACAATGTATCAGCACAGGGACGGCCCACATCACCGCTACAATGTATCACACAGGGACGGCCCACATCACCGCTACAATGTATCAGCACAGGGACGGCCCACATCACAGCTACAATGTATCACACAGGGACGGCCCCACATCACCACTACAATGTATCACACAGGGACGGCCCACATCACCGCTACAATGTATCACACAGGGACGGCCCACATCACCGCTACAATGTATCAGCACAGGGACGGCCCACATCACCGCTACAATGTATCACACAGGGACGGCCCACATCACCGCTACAATGTATCAGCACAGGGACGGCCCCACATCACCGCTACAATGTATCACACAGGGACGGCCCACATCACCGCTACAATGTATCAGCACAGGGACGGCCCACATCACCGCTACAATGTATCACACAGGGACGGCCCACATCACCGCTACAATGTATCAGCACAGGGACGGCCCACATCACAGCTACAATGTATCACACAGGGACGGCCCACATCACCGCTACAATGTATCACACAGGGACGGCCCACATCACCGCTACAATGTATCACACAGGGACGGCCCCACATCACCGCTACAATGTATCACACAGGGACGGCCCCACATCACCGCTACAATGTATCACACAGGGACGGCCCACATCACCGCTACAATGTATCACACAGGGACGGCCCCACATCACCGCTACAATGTATCACACAGGGGCGGCCCACATCACCGCTACAATGTATCACACAGGGACGGCCCCACATCACCGCTACAATGTATCAGCACAGGGACGGCCCACATCACCGCTACAATGTATCAGCACAGGGACGGCCCACATCACCGCTACAATGTATCAGCACAGGGACGGCCCACATCACCGCTACAATGTATCACACAGGGACGGCCCACATCACCGCTACAATGTATCAGCAGAGGGACGGCCCCACATCACCGCTACAATGTATCACACAGGGACGGCCCCACATCACCGCTACAATGTACAGCAGAGGGACGGCCCCACATCACCACTACAATGTATCACACAGGGACGGCCCACATCACCGCTACAATGTATCAGCACAGGGACGGCCCCACATCACTGCTACAATGTATCACACAGGGACGGCCCACATCACCGCTACAATGTATCAGCAGAGGGACGGCCCACATCACCGCTACAATGTATCACACAGGGACGGCCCACATCACCGCTACAATGTATCAGCACAGGGACGGCCCCACATCACCGCTACAATGTATCAGCAGAGGGACGGCCCACATCACCGCTACAATGTATCAGCACAGGGACGGCCCCACATCACCGCTACAATGTATCACACAGGGACGGCCCACATCACCGCTACAATGTATCAGCACAGGGACGGCCCACATCACCGCTACAATGTATCACACAGGGACGGCCCACATCACCGCTACAATGTATCAGCACAGGGACGGCCCACATCACCGCTACAATGTATCACACAGGGACGGCCCACATCACCGCTACAATGTATCAGCACAGGGACGGCCCACATCACCGCTACAATGTACAGCAGAGGGACGGCCCCACATCACCACTACAATGTATCACACAGGGACGGCCCCACATCACCGCTACAATGTATCAGCACAGGGACGGCCCCACATCACCGCTACAATGTATCACACAGGGACGGCCCACATCACCGCTACAATGTATCAGCACAGGGACGGCCCACATCACCGCTACAATGTACAGCAGAGGGACGGCCCCACATCACCACTACAATGTATCACACAGGGACGGCCCCACATCACCGCTACAATGTATCACACAGGGACGGCCCCGCATCACCGCTACAATGTATCACACAGGGACGGCCCACATCACCGCTACAATGTATCAGCAGAGGGACGGCCCACATCACCGCTACAATGTATCACACAGGGACGGCCCACATCACCGCTACAATGTATCAGCACAGGGACGGCCCCACATCACCGCTACAATGTATCACACAGGGACGGCCCACATCACCGCTACAATGTATCACACAGGGACGGTCCCACATCACCGCTACAATGTATCAGCACAGGGACGGCCCCACATCACCGCTACAATGTATCACACAGGGACGGCCCACATCACCGCTACAATGTATCAGCACAGGGACGGCCCACATCACCGCTACAATGTACAGCAGAGGGACGGCCCCACATCACCGCTACAATGTATCACACACGGACGGCCCACATCACCGCTACAATGTATCACACAGGGACGGTCCCACATCACCGCTACAATGTATCACACAGGGACGGCCCCACATCACCGCTACAATGTATCAGCACAGGGACGGTCCCACATCACCGCTACAATGTATCACACAGGGACGGCCCCACATCACCGCTACAATGTATCACACAGGGACGGCCCCACATCACCGCTACAATGTATCAGCACAGGGACGGCCCCACATCACCGCTACAATGTATCACACAGGGACGGCCCCACATCACCTACAATGTATCACACAGGGACGGCCCCGCATCACCGCTACAATGTATCACACAGGGACGGCCCACATCACCGCTACAATGTATCACACAGGGACGGCCCCACACCACCGCTACAATGTATCACATAGGGACGGCCCACATCACCGCTACAATGTATCAGCAGAGGGACGGCCCACATCCCCACTACAATGTATCACACAGGGACGGCCCCACATCACCGCTACAATGTATCACACAGGGACGGCCCACATCACCGCTACAATGTATCAGCAGAGGGACGGCCCACATCACCACTACAATGTATCACACAGGGACGGCCCCACATCACCGCTACAATGTATCACACAGGGACGGCCTACACCACCGCTACAATGTATCAGCAGAGGGACGGCCCACATCACCACTACAATGTATCAGCACAGGGACGGCCCCACATCACCGCTACAATGTATCAGCACAGGGACGGCCCCACATCACCGCTAGAATGTATCAGCACAGGGACAGCCCACATCACCGCTACAATGTATCAGCACAGGGACGGCCCCACATCACCGCTACAATGTATCACACAGGGACGGCCCCACATCACCGCTACAATGTATCACACAGGGACGGCCCCACATCACCGCTACAATGTATCAGCACAGGGACGGCCCCACATCACCGCTACAATGTATCACACAGGGACGGCCCCACATCACCTACAATGTATCACACAGGGACGGCCCCGCATCACCGCTACAATGTATCACACAGGGACGGCCCACATCACCGCTACAATGTATCACACAGGGACGGCCCCACACCACCGCTACAATGTATCACATAGGGACGGCCCACATCACCGCTACAATGTATCAGCAGAGGGACGGCCCACATCACCACTACAATGTATCACACAGGGACGGCCCCACATCACCGCTACAATGTATCACACAGGGACGGCCCACATCACCGCTACAATGTATCAGCAGAGGGACGGCCCACATCACCACTACAATGTATCACACAGGGACGGCCCCACATCACCGCTACAATGTATCACACAGGGACGGCCTACACCACCGCTACAATGTATCAGCAGAGGGACGGCCCACATCACCACTACAATGTATCAGCACAGGGACGGCCCCACATCACCGCTACAATGTATCAGCACAGGGACGGCCCCACATCACCGCTAGAATGTATCAGCACAGGGACAGCCCACATCACCGCTACAATGTATCAGCACAGGGACGGCCCACATCACTGCTACAATGTATCACACAGGGACGGCCCACATCACCACTACAATGTATCACACAGGGACGGCCCACATCACCGCTACAATGTATCACACAGGGACGGCCCACATCACCACTACAATGTATCAGCGCAGGGACGGCCCCACATAACCGCTACAATGTATCAGCACAGGGACGGCCCCACATCATCGCTACAATGTATCACACAGGGACGGCCCCACATCACCGCTACAATGTATCACACAGGGACGGCCCACATCACCGCTACAATGTATCACACAGGGACGGCCCACATCACCGCTACAATGTATCAGCACAGGGACGGCCCCACATCATCGCTACAATGTATCACACAGGGACGGCCCCACATCACTGCTACAATGTATCAGCAGAGGGACGGCCCCACATCACCGCTACAATGTATCACACAGGGACGGCCCCACATCACCGCTACAATGTATCAACACAGGGACGGCCCCACATCACTGCTACAATGTATCACACAGGGACGGCCCACATCACCGCTACAATGTATCAGCACAGGGACGGCCCACATCACCGCTACAATGTATCACACAGGGACGGCCCACATCACCGCTACAATGTATCAGCACAGGGACGGCCCACACCACCGCTACAATGTATCACACAGGGACGGCCCACACCACCGCTACAATGTATCACATAGGGACGGCCCACATCACCGCTACAATGTATCAGCACAGGGACGGCCCACATCACCGCTACAATGTATCACACAGGGACGGCCCACATCACCGCTACAATGTATCAGCGCAGGGACGGCCCACATCACCGCTACAATGTACCAGCACAGGGACGGCCCACATCATCGCTACAATGTACCAGCACAGGGACGGCCCACATCATCGCTACAATGTATCACACAGGGACGGCCCCATATCACCGCTACAATGTATCAGCACAGGGACAGCCCCACATCACCGCTACAATGTATCACACAGGGACGGCCCACATCACCGCTACAATGTATCACACAGGGACGGCCCACATCACCGCTACAATGTATCAGCACAGGGACGGCCCACATCACCGCTACAATGTATCACACAGGGACGGCCCACACCACCGCTACAATGTATCACACAGGGACGGCCCCACATGGTTTTTGCGCAACAACTAAGTTCCCGGATGGATCCACTTTATCCCACACAGCATGCAATCACCAATAATGCGAAAGCGTATGACTGCCAGAAGGATAAAATGCATCTGCACTAAGCAGATGGAATTGTGAGAGGCTATGGCTGTCAGAGCATGCTGGGAGTTGTAGTTCTGCAGCTGCTCATAGTTGATGAATTCGGCTCTGACAACTGGACGGGGGAGGAAGGTTTCCACTCAGTGACAGCAAACTGAGATCCTGGAAAACATGAGGAATTGAGATACAAAATTGCAAAATTCACAGCGTGCGTACGGCGGCCCTCCGATGTTTTATCGGGGAGGGGGTTACATTCTGCCGACCCTTCGCCCCGCGGTCACCTCAGGCTCACGTGACCAGGTGTGTTACCTGTTCCAGTCACTGAAGGGGTTGTGCCAACATTTAACATTATCTGCTATAAAAAGGATTTGGGCGTAGGTCCGACCGCTGGGACCCCCACCGATCCCGAGAACAGGGGTCTGCAGTGTCCTACAATGACAGCAGTAATGGCTGAGCATGCACGGCGCTCCCTATTGATTTCAATGGCATTGCCAAGTTCAAACATTCGGCTCGCTGGTGCTTCCAAGGAGCGGAATTGCGTACGGTCGACCGCCACGCCATTCATTTAGTGACCTTCAGAACTCTTGTTATGGGAATCTGACTGCTGGGACCCCCACCGATCAGAGAGTTATCCCCTGTCCTGTCGGCTGGCAGACCACGCCAAATAATGGAGTCTGGAGTAAATGTCGGGGTCAAAGGGCACATGCTACACGATCCGTGGCACCGCCCTGCGTGGTAATAGACAAGCTGCAGGGTGCAGCATTACAAGGGGAGGGGGGGGATGATTTTTACGCATCTGTTTTTGACATTCCTTCGCCCCCGCCTGCCGCCTCCTGGGCGATTCTCAATGACTTCCTATAAAATAAGGAATGTCGGCTTAACCCTTGGGCTCCCGAAGCGCTGCAGCACCTGAGGGGTTAAACATGTACAGAACAACCATAAAGAAGACACAAACAGGTGTGTGCAAGTCATCTCAGGCCTCCCACACTTATTAACCTTTGACCTGCTGCAGTAAAGGCCCCCTGAAGAGGCAGCCGGGGGTCGAAGGTCGCCTTTCAAGTGCAGACGAGGGGCGGAGCCAGGGCTCGCCCCGCCCACTTATGGCTTTAATCTCAGCAGAAAAATATGTTAATTAGTATTTTCAGAAGCCGAATGAGTCACGAAGTAACAAGTTGTAACCGTCAGCGACCGTCAGTGCGTCGCGTCTGGCGCTGATCCGGCACAAAATCCTGGACAAAATTGCGCAGCCTGCTATCACTTCATCCAGATAATGTCAGGCGGCGCCCCGTAAGCCGGAAGGATCCGCTATAGTCAATGGTGAGCGCCTGCGTCCACGTCCGAGGGCGGAGCTCAACGACACGTGCTGGAGCAGCGTATTTCGGTCATGTGACTGCGCGGCGCATTATGTGTAATGATCACTTTATATTTACCTGCGCGAAAAACGCAACAAAAAGGCGCCGCTGATTAACGTGTAAACGCACATGAATTATCCGTATTCGCACAATGCCATTAATTTAATGGTCTATATCGGTCCGCAATACGAACCAAAATACGACATACTGCGGTTTTTTCGTCATTCGCGTGACAAACGCATGCAAGGTGCGCAGCGTATTATGTGCGTGCTGACAGAATAAACGGATTTGCGCTGGGATACGCTTTTTAGACGACTGTCGGTCACATGAAAAAAAAATGGCCTCATGTTCTATTATGGTTCGTATTACGGAGTCAAGTCAACGGGATCGCGCAGAAGTCAGCGGCCATTATGTTTGGGGTTTTTTGCGCACATGAAAAGCGTAATAAATACACAGCGCAATCCGCAGGATCGTGGCCGCGTGTTTCATGGATTGGACACAGAACATGGCGGCCACACCGCGCCCAAATATTAAATGGGTCCTGTGGAGTCGGCGGCGGCTTTACTGCTTCCCGCCGCAGATATTTATAGACACAATGTACACAAGGGGCAAAGTCCGCCCTGTAGAGGGCGCCGCGCCTAATATGTAGTCGCACTGCGACCCGCCGATAAGAACACCTGTACATAGATAGAGGCCGCCGCCATCCGGGAGACCAGCAGAGGCAGCCATCCAGCTCTATAGGAGCAGCTGCCACGGTTGGTCGCCATGGCGATCAGCTGAGGGTTTGATACAATGTATCAGACTGCAATCCAGCACTGGAGGGAGTTAGCTCACTGACACACTGTAACAAAGCCATCAGCTGTGAGCAGCACGGGATCAGGGGTGTTCAGCCTCGGATTGTTCCCTTCCACTGGAAACAACTGTAACAAAGCTTCAGCTGTGAAGAGTACGAGCAGCGGGCTGAGCATTTCCATTCACTCACAGCAAGCAGAGCTGTGGGAGGACTTGAAACAGTCAAAGCTTCCAATGTATGAATTCATCAGGCCGTTGAAGAGTTAACAGCCCTGCGCCGCTGCTCCCCGAGTCACCTTGTGGCGGCAGCACCAGCGGTTAATAAGTTAATGTTTACATTATCCCAGAGGAGCGGCGAAAGGTCGGCGACTAAAGGACAATGATCCTGGCAATGGGGGGAGGGAGTAGATTGTAAGCTCCTGAACCAGGAGCAGGGCCACAGCGGCACAGAGCATTACAGCACAGCAAGGCGGTGGTGACAAGTCCATAACGCCCCGCCGCCCCTCCGGTGACATCGCAGAACTATTGCGCAACAAATATAATGACACGATAGAATGTGGGGGCGACTGCAGAAAACATGGCGCCCAACCCGGGGCGGTCAGGAGCCGCACGGAGCGGTCAGGAGCCGCACGGGGCGGTCAGGAGCCGCACGGGGCGGTCAGGAGCCGCACGGGGCGGTCAGGAGCAACCTGGGGCGGTCAGGAGCCGCACAGCGCCGCTGCGGAACGTTCTGTTCTCTCCTCTTCTAATGACACCAAATATCCCCATTAGAATCCGAAGCGCGAATCGCCTGCAGGACGCCACGACGCTCCCAACCTCCAGTATGGCCGCCATTACAGCCACCGCGGCGTGGCCAGTCACAATAAGTAAGTGAACCCTAGACGGCGGCCCCCGAGGAAGCCGATTGGGTCGCCATATTAATAACTATTCAGCTGAAGCCAGCTCCACCAACGCGCCTGTGAGCTGACCCCCCCCGCCGCGTTTAATATTTAACGCCACTTTATAGCGCGCCCGCCTAACAATCGCTGATAACGCAGATCGGGTCTCGTTCCTGCTGATCATTAAACCGCGCCGCCGCAGAACTTAACCCTTCCACCTCCTTCAGCTCTAACCTCTGGGCAACGGAGGGCTCTACAGATATTTTCAACTGCTGGCAGCAAGCAGAGGTCTTGAAACTGATGAAGAACTGACACACAAGTCTTCTCCTGCACAGTAGGGGGCGTCCTCCGCACCAGACCCCCTCTAGTTAGTGGGGTGTCCCTTACGATTTGGGGAGAGCCACCATGATGAGTGGGAAAAAGTCGCCACCGCCATGTTGCCCCCCCCACCCCCTTCGCCTGGACGACCCTGACAACTGCTGTGTGTTCTATAAACAGTGCGAGGAATGTGGCGAACGGCCGGAGGTCAACGTACAAACATCCTGATACCGCCGGGGGCCACACTGCGCCACACGGTTAACTCCTGAGATGCCAGAGCGCAACCGGTGATGACAACAGTATCTAATCCTATTCTGTGTGATACTGCCTGCTGAGCCGTGTATCTAATCCTATCCTGTGTGATACTGTCTGCTGAGCAGTGTATCTAATCCTATCCTGTATGATACTGTCTGCTGAGCTGTGTATCTAATCCTATCCTATGTGATACTGTCTGCTGAGCGGTGTATCTAATCCTATCCTGTGTGATACTGTCTGCTGAGCTGTGTATCTAATCCTATCCTGTGTGATACTGTCTGCTGAGCCGTGTATCTAATCCTATCCTGTGTGATACTGTCTGCTGAGCTGTGTATCTAATCCTATCCTGTGTGATACTGTCTGCTGAGCTGTGTATCTAATCCTATCCTATGTGATACAGTCTGCTGAGCTGCTGTATCTAATCCTATCCCATGTAATACTGTCTGCTGAGCCGTGTATCTAATCCTATCCTGTGTGATACTGTCTGCTGAGCTGTGTATCTAATCCTATCCTGTGTGATACTGTCTGCTGAGCCGTGTATCTAATCCTATCCTGTGTGATACTGTCTGCTGAGCCGTGTATCTAATCCTATCCTGTGTGATACTGTCTGCTGAGCCGTGTATCTAATCCTATCCCGTGTGATACTGTCTGCTGAGCTGTGTATCTAATCCTATCCCGTGTGATACTGTCTGCTGATCCGTGTATCTAATCCTATCCTGTGTGATACTGTCTGCTGAGCCGTGTATCTAATCCTATCCTGTGTGATACTGTCTGCTGAGCTGTGTATCTAATCCTATCCTGTGTGATACTGTCTGCTGAGCTGTGTATCTAATCCTATCCTATGTGATACTGTCTGCTGAGCTGTGTATCTAATCCTATCCTGTGTGATACTGTCTGCTGAGCCGTGTATCTAATCCTATCCTGTGTGATACTGTCTGCTGAGCTGTGTATCTAATCCTATCCTATGTGATACTGTCTGCTGAGCCGTGTATCTAATCCTATCCTGTGTGATACTGTCTGCTGAGCCGAGTATCTAATCCTATCCTGTGTGATACTGTCTGCTGAGCCATGTATCTAATCCTATCCTGTGTGATACTGTCTGCTGAGCCATGTATCTAATCCTATCCTGTGTGATACTGACTACTGAGCTGTGTATCTAATCCTATCCTTGTGATACTGTTTTCTGAGCCGAGTATCTAATCCTATCCTGTGTGATACTGTCTGCTGAGCCATGTATCTAATCCTATCCTGTGTGATACTGTCTGCTGAGCTGTGTATCTAATCCTATACTGTGTGATACTGTCTGCTGAGCTGTGTATCTAATCCTATGCTGTGTGATACTGTCTGCTGAGCCGTGTATCTAATCCTATGCTGTGTGATACAGTGGCTCAGCCAGGATAAAGTATCACACATGCTTGAATTAGATACACGGTAGAGCATACATCATAGGATTTGATACAGTTGCTCAGCCTAAAGTATCTAATCATACCCTGCGATACTGCTACACTGTAACCATCCCTCCCGTGTGATGCATTTTAGGTCTGTACAGGTTTTCAGACACATTTTCTGACAGCAAGCAGAGGTCTTGAAATTGTGAAGAACTGAAACACAGTCTATTAGTGAGTGGCTGGCCTTTCCACTATATGGTGATGGCACTTCATTTGGAGTGCACCGGCCCTTTAAGATCTAAGTAGGTCCAGCAGCATATAAAGAATAACTATGAGCTCATGCCCGCCCCGATGACGCCATTCTGGTCGCGGCTCCCTACGTCTTATCCCAGACAGCGGAGGCTGACGGGGGAGAGGCTCCTCTCACACCTGGATGGGTCTTGGCATCAGATGCAGAACAGGTTGATGTGTAGACTTGGCATGGCATCAACTCACTGACCTTCTAGGGAATCCCTCCGTCTGCCAACATGAGGCGAGTGCCAGGAGATGACGAGGTGGGACCGCCGCCAGGAGCGCCACCATCAGATACAGGAGCTCCCGGGCCAAAACGTACGAGAATTACACAAATCTTGGTTTTCCCAAAGTTTTCTGCTTCAGTGTTCTTAGATCTGGCGGCTGTTTCTACGGTTACTGGAGGACAATTAGAAGCAGTGCAGAAGGTTTTACACTTTCATTGACGAATACAACAAGTTCAGCAAAGCCTCCATATTTACAGCGTTGGCCCTTATAAGCCTTCTGTCCACTGGGCCAAATCCTGACTGATGGCCGCCCGTTCCTCCTCCGAGATCATCACATCTTCTGGGGTTTGGTCTGCAGGTTCGCAGTAGGATGAGAGCTGGGGAGGTTCCTGCCGTGGACCCAAAATGTCATCACAGTGCCAGGGAGACGCCAGAAGCCTTTACCCCACTGTGTGTGCAGACAACCTACCTGCTGCCACTCCTGCCACCCGACACCTCCAGAGGTCTTCACCCCACTGTGGGGGCAGAGGACCTACCTGCTGCCGCTCCTGACACCCGGCACCTCCAGAGGTCTTCACCCCACTGTGGGGGCAGAGGACCTACCTGCTGCCACTCCTGACCAGCTCTGCACTGGTGATGCACCGACCCTGTAGTGGAGCCCCCTTCAGGAGCGTCCTGGCATTTGCCGGACCTTCTTGGGGGTCCTTTTGTGGCTAAAAGTCTGAGTTTTGTGTGATTAGGTGAGAGGAACGACAAAAACTTTGAAAGCTGATGCAGAAAACTTTGTAAAAACCGAAACTTGAGTCTCAAAACTTTACATACTGCCCCCCATAATCATCTGGTGATGCCCCCACTGTATATAGTCAGGAGGATGACCCGATGACATTTGGGGGACAGGATGGTGGCACGTTAACACCTGGCTGGGGGGGGGGGTTGTGGAGGATGATGGCTTGTTAACACCAAGGGGGGGGGGGGGGGGGGGACGACAGGATTTGATCCACTGACACATGAGGGGACAGGATGATGACAGGCTGACACATGGGGGGGACAGGATGATGACAGGCTGACACCTGGGGGACACAGGATAATGACGCGCTGACACACGGGAGGACAGGAAGATGACCCACTGACACCTGGTGGGGGGCAAAATGATGACCTGCTGACACCTGGGTGGGACAGGGTGATGATGGCACACCGACACCTGGGGGACAGGATGATGACCCACTATACCTGGGAAGGAGGGGGGGGCAATATGAGGACTCCCTTGTACCTAGGGGGCCAGGATGATGAACCACTGACACCTGGGGGGAGGGGACAGGGTGATGACCTGCTGACACCTGGGGAGGAAGGGATGATGATCCGCTGACACCTGGGGGGGACAGGATGATGATGGCACACCGACACCTGGGGGACAGAATGATGACCCACTACACCTGGGAAGGAAGGGGGGGGGGGCAATATGATGACTCCCTTGTACCTAGGGGGCCAGGATGATGAACCGCTGACACCTGGGGGGAGGGGTTTGGAAGATGTTGGCACACTGACACCTGGGGGACAGGATGATGACCCGCTGACACCTGAGGGGGGGGGGGGGGGGGGAGGATGATAGCACGCTGATACCTGGAGGGGGGGCAAGATGATGACCTGCTGACACCTGGGGGGGGGGGGGGGGGGACAGGATGATGATGTGCTAAAACCTAGGGGGACAGGATGATGACGCAATGACACTTGGGGGGGGGGGCAGGATGATGATCCCTTGACACACAGGGGGAAGGGCAGGATAATGACGCGCTAACACCTGGAGGGGACAGCTTAATGACGCGCTGACACCTGGAGGGGACAGCTTAATGACGCGCTGACACCTGGAGGGGACAGCTTAATGACGCGCTGACACCTGGAGGGGACAGCTTAATGACGCGCTGACACCTGGGGGTGACAGGGTGATGACGCACAGACACATGGGTGGTCGGGGGGGGGGGGGGGGTGGAGGATGATGGTACGCTGACACCTAGGGGGGACCGGATGATAAGATGTGGATATTTGGGGTGCTTGCTGTCACGTCAGCACTCTCCTGGTTGTCAGTAATCAGCGCGGTCTGAGGAGGCATTGGGAGGCGGACAGCGTGGGGCGATTACTGCAGGGAACCCGCCGGCCGCCTCCAACACCCTACAGCTATACAGCAAGTGGAGAAACAGGAGGAGCAGCACAAGAGAAGAAATTATGTATCCCTCACAAAAGGCTTAGATACACGGCTCAGCAGACAGTATCACACATCCCACACTCTCCACCCCGCCGGACCGCGCACATCTCCACCCCCGCCGTACCGCGCACACCTCCAGCCCGCGCACACCTCCACCCCGCCATACCGCGCACACCTCCACCCCGCCGGACTGCGCACACCTCCCCCCCGCCGTACCGCGCACACCTCCCCCCCGCCGTACCGCGCACACCTCCCCCCCGCCGTACCGCGCACACCTCCCCCCCGCCGTACCGCGCACAACTCTCGCCATACCGTGCACATCTCCACCCTTCCGTACCGTGCACATCTCCAGCCACCCCACTGATCCATCAGCTGATTACTACATGTATCCGCGGTTTAGTATCTGCCCCCCCTGTATGCGCTGCGGAATATGTTGGCGCCATATAAATAAGGATTATTATTAAAGGATTAGATACAGCAGGTCAGCAGACGGTATCACAGACGAACGGCTTAGATACAGTAGCTGTCAGTATTGACCCGTGTTCTGCGGCAGATGCTTTATAGAGTATGATCCTCTAGAGATCGGATACGTCATCGGATACGTCTCTTGTGATACGTTCAGGGACGCTGATCACCACAGGCCATGAACCCCACGCCTGCGGCGTGAGATAGGTGCCCCCTGGTGTGTAAGGGGTTAATACAGCGGGACTGTATAGAGATACACATTGGCGCGCCTTGTTTAGGATTTGCCTAAGCCCCCCGGCTCTGGTGACGCGGGGTGGTCTCCGGCTGCAGGTGGGATGCAGCTCCCTGGCTGCCTGCCCAAAGGGAACCTCCGACTAATGACGGGATTTCCCCGCTCGCTTCCGCTTTTTTTTTTTTTAGGATTTGGCAGGCAGAGGAACACGTGTGAAGCAGCAGGAGCGCCGGGGATTAGCACCGCAGCGGGTCAGGCTGGGAGGGCGCCATGTGTGAGCCCCGCGTCCGTTGTCACTGCATGGCGGAGACGACAAAACCGCATCCAGGCGGCTTTCATACGTGGCAACTGCGGTAGTCACCGACAACCACCATTACTCCACATTCAGACACCAGAGAGCAATAGCATCATATACATAGTGACAACTTCATCAGCAGCGTGCCACAACCGCGCCATTCTTAGTAGACCATGCGGTGCCCTCAGGGTCATTTTAAAGCAGGCGCAGATGGTTTTTAGGAATTGTCAAATTTAGAGCAAACATGACCGCCGACCTATAACCAATCAACACCAACATCAGTACGGGGCCCCGGAGGGAGGAGGATGACACGACTAATGGCAGCCGCGTACCTAATATAGTCCACCAGTGATGGCCGCCAACCCCCAACCCAACCTATAACCAATCAACGCCAACATCACTACGGGGCCCCCGGAGGGAGGAGGACGACACGACTAATGGCAGCCGCGTACCTAATATAGTCCACCAGTGATGGCCGCCAACCCCCAACCTATAACCAATCAACACCAACATCACTACGGGGCCCCGGAGAGAGGACGACGACACGACTAATGGCAGCCACGTACCTAATATAGTCCACCAGTGATGGCCGCCAACCCCCAACCTATAACCAATCAACACCAACATCACTACGGGGCCCCGGAGAGAGGACGACGACACGACTAATGGCAGCCACGTACCTAATATAGTCCACCAGTGATGGCCGCCAACCCCCAACCTATAACCAATCAACACCAACATCACTACGGGGCCCCGGAGGGAGGAGGATGACACGACTAATGGCAGCCGCGTACCTAATATAGTCCACCAGTGATGGCCGCCAACCCCCAACCCAACCTATAACCAATCAACGCCAACATCACTACGGGGCCCCCGGAGGGAGGAGGACGACACGACTAATGGCAGCCGCGTACCTAATATAGTCCACCAGTGATGGCCGCCAACCCCCAACCTATAACCAATCAACACCAACATCACTACGGGGCCCCGGAGAGAGGACGACGACACGACTAATGGCAGCCACGTACCTAATATAGTCCACCAGTGATGGCCGCCAACCCCCAACCTATAACCAATCAACACCAACATCACTACGGGGCCCCGGAGAGAGGACGACGACACGACTAATGGCAGCCACGTACCTAATATAGTCCACCAGTGATGGCCGCCAACCCCCAACCTATAACCAATCAACACCAACATCACTACGGGCCCCCGGAGGGAGGAGGACGACACGACTAATGGCAGCCGCGTACCTAATATAGTCCACCAGTGATGGCCGCCAACCCCCAACCCAACCTATAACCAATCAACACCAACATCACTACGGGGCCCCCAGAGGGAGGATGACGACATGACTGATGGCATCCGCGTACCTAATATAGTCCACCAGTGATGGCCGCCAACCCCCAACCCAACCTATAACCAATCAACACCAACATCACTACGGGGCCCCGGAGGGAGGATGACGGCACGACTAATGGCAGCCATGTACCTAATATAGTCCACCAGTGATGGCCGCCAACCTATAACCAATCAACACCAACATCACTACGGGGCCCCGGAGGGAGGAGGACGACACGACTAATGGCAGCCACGTACCTAATATAGTCCACCAGTGATGGCCGCCAACCCCCAACCTATAACCAATCAACACCAACATCACTACGGGGCCCCGGAGGGAGGAGGACGACACGACTAATGGCAGCCGCGTACCTAATATAGTCCACCAGTGATGGCCGCCAACCCAACCTATAACCAATCAACACCAACATCACTACGGGGCCCCCGGAGGGAGGAGGACGACACGACTGATGGCAGCCGCGTACCTAATATAGTCCACCAGTGATGGCCGCCAACCCAACCTATAACCAATCAACACCAACATCACTACGGGGCCCCGGAGGGGGGAGGACGACACAACTAATGGCAGCCGCGTACCTAATATAGTCCACCAGTGATGGCCGCCAACCCCCAACCCAACCTATAACCAATCAACACCAACATCACTACGTGGCCCCCGGAGGGAAGATGACGGCACGACTGATGGCAGCCGCGTACCTAACATAGTCCACCAGTGATGGCCGCCAACCCCCAACCCAACCTATAACCAAATCAACACCAACATCACTACGAGCCCCCGGAGGGAAGATGACGACACGACTGATGGCAGCCGCGTACCGAATATAGTCCACCAGTGATGGCCGCCAACCCCCAACCTATAACCAATCAACACCAACATCACTACGTGGCCCCCGGAGGGAGGAGGACGACACGACTGATGGCAGCCGCGTACCTAATATAGTCCACCAGTGATGGCCGCCAACCCAACCTATAACCAATCAACACCAACATCACTACGGGGCCCCCGGAGGGAGGAGGACGACACGACTAATGGCAGCCGCGTACCTAATATAGTCCACCAGTGATGGCCGCCAACCCCCAACCCAACCTATAACCAATCAACACCAACATCACTACGGGCCCCCGGAGGGAAGATGACGGCACGACTGATGGCAGCCGCGTACCTAATATAGTCCACCAGTGATGGCCGCCAACCCCCAACCTATAACCAATCAACACCAACATCACTACGTGGCCCCCGGAGGGAGGAGGACGACACGACTGATGGCAGCCGCGTACCTAATATAGTCCACCAGTGATGGCCGCCAACCCAACCTATAACCAATCAACACCAACATCACTACGGGGCCCCCGGAGGGAGGAGGACGGCACGACTAATGGCAGCCGCGTACCTAATATAGTCCACCAGTGATGGCCGCCAACCCAACCTATAACCAATCAACACCAACATCACTACGGGGCCCCCGGAGGGAGGAGGACGGCACGACTAATGGCAGCCGCGTACCGAATATAGTCCACCAGTGATGGCCGCCAACCCCCAACCTATAACCAATCAACGCCAACATCACTACGGGCCCCCGGAGGGAGGAGGACGACACGACTAATGGCAGCCGCGTACCTAATATAGTCCACCAGTGATGGCCGCCAACCCCCAACCTATAACCAATCAACACCAACATCACTACGGGGCCCCCGGAGGGAGGAGGACGACACGACTGATGGCAGCCGCGTACCTAATATAGTCCCCCAGTGATGGTCGCCAACCCCCAACCCAAAACAAGGTGGTGGCCCCCTTCCAAAGGACCAGGGGCCACGTATGACCAACCACTGGGTGGCGGGTGACATTTGGTAAAGCAGGTGACCGCCCGCTGTCTTCTGCTCTGGGTCACTCACATTAACCACTTCAGGGACTCCACTCCGACCCGGCAGCTATCAGCTGTTTCTCCTAGCCGCCAGCCACACGTAATTGCCGTGATCAGCATCAGCTCTGATGGTGGCAGTTAACTGTTTAGGTGCTGCGGTCAGAGCTTACTGCGCCTCTTAGCTGTCATCATTAGAGGGACACACCCCATTCCTGCCACCCAGTGGGCACCCCCCCTCCGCAGCGTGATCAGAGAGTGCCCACGGGCTAGCACTACTGAAGGCTCTCACGGCTGCCACAAAGATACCTATTGGGCACTGCCCGTGGCAACATTATATATACATATATAGTTTCATCGCTATACACTGCAGTACTGAGGTATTGCGGTGTAATCACTCAAACAGAAAAATCAAGCCCTTAGGAGGAGTTGTCGCTTTGCTGCAGTACAAGTGATCGAATGCTTGAAAGTTCAAATCCCCGTGGGAACTAAAAAGTGTAAGAGATTTAATAAAGTTTTTAAAAGTTAAGAAAAATAAAACAATATCCCAAGTTCAGAAAATCCCCCTTTTCGCAATAAAAACAAACTAAATAAAGAAATTTGTGAATTTGCCCTCGCCGTGTACGGAAAATATCCCAATATTTATCCCGCAGGCAACATGGCGGATCCTGCGCTCGTAGCGAAGGCCGAGTCTCATCGATGGAGACGACTAAACGTCGGAACTGGTCAGATTCACGATCCCCGGACCCTCGTGGGTGAAAGGGTTAAGGAGCGGGCGGGTGACGATGATGTCATAAGGTGTGGGGTGGGAATGCGGCTCATCTGGTTTCTCCATTTACCTCCTTGTCCTTTACACGGAGCCGGATTATTTATGGTCGGGCTGATACTTGTTAGCGACCAGTCACATTCTTCTCATTGCGCCATTCTCATGGGGGGGGGGGGCGATTATGTTACACTGTGGTGACACTTATACCAGGAGATGGTGCAAGCTGCAGATACAATGTAGCCCCGGGGGTAACGTGTGACATCGTATATGTGTTTGTATCCACTCCCAGGGGTGATACGGGTTATTTTCGCCGTGTGGTGGCAGTTTTACCGCTTATAGGAATAGATGACCGCCACATGATGGCGATTTCCTAAAGGTGTCTCCACCCAGGTACAGTTCCCCGGGGGTTATTGGTGGTTCTCATTCCGTTGGTTACTTTGATCCTGGGGTGACGGGTCGTGCGGCCGCCATGAAAAGGCTTGTGGCCAACACCAATCTGCCTGGTGACAATGATGCACACGGATGGGGAGTCTGGGGAAGCCGGGCAGCCTGCAGGCACTAAGGAATGGCGGCACGGAGGAGGGCAGCGATGCAAGAGCAGCAATTTTTGGAAATGTCTTTTTCCGTCTAGACCGGTGAAGCCATGCAGATGCGAGAGCGGCCACCATGTCTCCCAACGCTCCAGCAGTCGGTGAACAGTCCTGGATTCTGGGAGCGGTCCTGGGGGGCCGCAGACACGGCTGGGAATGGAGCAAAATGGGAAAAGATACTCTCCTCTTTGGTTCCCCTGGCTGATCGGGTCCGCGGTGCTCTGCTCACTCCCGGGTAGTGCGACTGCTTGCTGTCAAGCACATGATCACTGCGGGCAATCTCAGCTGTACCAACACGGAGGCTGGGGATCAACAGCACTGATCATGTGATCGTGCCACCAGGAAGGGAGCGGGGCACCGAAGCAACACTGACTGGAGTGCGGGGGGGGGGGGGGGGGGGGAGCTCCAATACAGGCAAGAGGTGACCCTCACTAATGGCCACCATCGCACTGCCTATAGGAGGCGTCACTGAGCTCTTCACAAATCCAGACCAGAATATACAGCTCTACGAAAAGCAAACCCTTTTATTTAATAAGCTGCTGATCCCATTTGGTAGCAATCAGGTCCACACAACATCTTCTGTAGCTGCATGTAGTGGCACACAAGGGGGATAGATCATACAATGTAAGACACTTCCTTCCTCCAAACGTCTTTCAGTTTATCAGTATTTCTGGGATGCCTTGTGTGCACAACCCTCTTCAGGTCATACCACAGCATCTCCATAGGAATAAGGTCAGGACTGTGACTCGGCCATTCCAAAAAACAAATCATCTTCTTCCACCATTCTTTAGTTGATTACTTCTGTGCTTTCGGTAATCATCTGGTTTCATCATCCAAAGCCTCTTCATCTTGAGGTCCTGAACAGCCCTTACATCTCCTGTAAGATGTTCTGATACACCTGAGAATTCATCGTTCCCTTAATGATCGCAAGATGCCCAGACCCTGAGGAGCAGAGAAGTCCTAAACCATGATGCGCCTCTCTACCATTGCCCCCAAATCATAATGTTCCTTCCACCATAGCCCCAAACCATGATGCACCTCTTCACCGTAGCCCTAAATCATCAAGCCTCGTCCACCATCGACCCAAGCCATGATGCAGTCTCTACCATCGACCCAAGCCATGATGCAGTCTCTACCATCGACCCAAGCCATGATGCAGTCTCTACCATCGACCCAAGCCATGATGCAGTCTCTACCATCGACCCAAGCCATGATGCAGTCTCTACCATCGACCCAAGCCATGATGCAGTCTCTACCATCGACCCAAGCCATGATGCAGTCTCTACCATCGACCCAAGCCATGATGCAGTCTCTACCATCGACCCAAGCCATGATGCAGTCTCTACCATCGACCCAAGCCATGATGCAGTCTCTACCATCGACCCAAGCCATGATGCAGTCTCTACCATCGACCCAAGCCATGATGCAGTCTCTACCATCGACCCAAGCCATGATGCAGTCTCTACCATCGACCCAAGCCATGATGCAGTCTCTACCATCGACCCAAGCCATGATGCAGTCTCTACCATCGACCCAAGCCATGATGCAGTCTCTACCATCGACCCAAGCCATGATGCAGTCTCTACCATCGACCCAAGCCATGATGCAGTCTCTACCATCGACCCAAGCCATGATGCAGTCTCTACCATAGACCCAAGCCATGATGCAGTCTCTACCATGCCCTTCTCCTCCACCAGGCTTCACAATTGGATGAGATTTTGGTGTTGGTATGCTGTGTTCTTGTTCTTTTCCTCCATAACGTTGTAACATTGTACATTTGTGCTAAAAACGTCCACTTTTGTCTAGTCTATTCGTTGAACATTTCCCAGAAGCATCATGTTGACATCTCGGTGGTTCAGGTAAACTTGAAACTGCAATATTAGTTTTGGCCATCAGCGGCTTCCTTCCTGGTGTCCTTCCATGATCACCATTCTTGGTCAGTGTCTCTCTAATAGAGGACACATGAGCAGAGGTCCCCTGCAGCCTGCAGAGTCCTCGGGGGGTCCCCGGCCGCCTGCAGGGTCCTCGGGGGGTCCCCGGCCGCCTGCAGGGTCCTCGGGGGGTCCCCGGCCGCCTGCAGGGTCCTCGGGGGGTCCCCGGCCGCCTGCAGGGTCTTCGGGGGGGGTCCCCGGCCGCCTGCAGGGTCTTCGGGGGGGGTCCCCGGCCGCCTGCAGGGTCTTCGGGGGGGTCCCCGGCCGCCTGCAGGGTCCTCGGGGGGTCCCCGGCCGCCTGCAGGGTCTTCGGGGGGTCCCCGGCCGCCTGCAGGGTCTTCGGGGGGTCCCCGGCCGCCTGCAGGGTCTTCGGGGGGTCCCCGGCCGCCTGCAGGGTCTTCGGGGGGTCCCCGGCCGCCTGCAGGGTCTTCGGGGGGTCCCGGCCGCCTGCAGGGTCTTCGGGGGGTCCCCGGCCGCCTGCAGGGTCTTCGGGGGGTCCCCGGCAGTCTGCAGGGTCTTCGGGGGGTCCCCGGCAGTCTGCAGGGTCTTCGGGGGGTCCCCGGCAGTCTGTAGGGTCTTCGGGGGGTCCCCGGCAGTCTGTAGGGTCTTCGGGGGGTCCCCGGCAGTCTGTAGGGTCTTCGGGGGGTCCCCGGCAGTCTGTAGGGTCTTCGGGGGGTCCCCGGCAGTCTGTAGGGTCTTCGGGGGGTCCCCGGCAGTCTGTAGGGTCTTCGGGGGGGTCCCCGGCAGTCTGTAGGGTCTTCGGGGGGGTCCCCGGCAGTCTGTAGGGTCTTCGGGAGCTTCCCGGCAGTCTGTAGGGTCTTCGGGAGCTTCCCGGCAGTCTGTAGGGTCTTCGGGAGCTTCCCGGCAGTCTGTAGGGTCTTCGGGGGCTTCCCGGCAGTCTGTAGGGTCTTCGGGGGCTTCCCGGCAGTCTGTAGGGTCTTCGGGGGGTCCCCGGCAGTCTGTAGGGTCTTCGGGGGGTCCCCGGCAGTCTGTAGGGTCTTCGGGGGGTCCCCGGCAGTCTGTAGGGTCTTCGGGGGGGTCCCCGGCAGTCTGTAGGGTCTTCGGGGGCTTCCCGGCAGTCTGTAGGGTCTTCGGGGGGTCCCCGGCAGTCTGTAGGGTCTTCGGGGGGTCCCCGGCAGTCTGTAGGGTCTTCGGGGGGTCCCCGGCAGTCTGTAGGGTCTTCGGGGGGGTCCCCGGCAGTCTGTAGGGTCTTCGGGGGGTCCCCGGCAGTCTGTAGGGTCTTCGGGGGGTCCCCGGCAGTCTGTAGGGTCTTCGGGGGGTCCCTGGCAGTCTGTAGGGTCTTCGGGGGGTCCCTGGCAGTCTGTAGGGTCTTCGGGGGGTCCCTGGCAGTCTGTAGGGTCTTCGGGAGGTCCTCTGCTGCTCCTCTTGGTTTCTCTTTCAGGATTGCCATGAGTTATGTGCACTGACATTCTCCGCTCTGCTATATATGTGTAGTAGGCCTCAAGCTGTAGCTCTGGTGTTGCAGATAATTGCGCAGGATACAGATGGCGTTTACGGTGATGACACAATAAATCCTTCCTGAAAGAAGCCATTTGGTCTGGAGGTAGAATGTGTTATCTGGAGGGGCCGCAGAGCCCCCCACCTGCACATGTGTGTGTCACTCAGCACAGCCAATAATATTCTGCACGGCCACTAATATAGCCCTAGTGGCAATATACGAGCGGACAGAATTCCGTACTGGTTGGGGGGGGGTGTTAACGGGCAGACAGTGTATTATATACAGAGCATGACATCTTCATTATATCCCCTCCCCCACAGGCCAGAGACCACAGCCCCTCCCCCACCATATCAGAAGCTTCCAGAACACTGATGGACAGAGGTCTTCTATCAACGCTAGAGGCCTGTCACGTTACAAAGATACATTGTAACAAACAATCAGCTGTGAGAAGTATCTGGTCAGGATGGGTTTTCATTCACTGACAGCAAGCAGAACACAAACCAAGATCTATTAGCATGTTGCAGAATTTTATATACACGGAAGTGAATGAGGCACTGTGGAACTGTAGTGCCCAGCATGCCGTTAGAGCTGCTGGGAGTTGTAGTTCCTCCATTTCTGGAGAGCTACAGGTTGCACAAGCTGCGCAGCGGCGTCACGTTCACCGCACAGCGAGGATTACAAAGACGAATTTATTGATGGCGCGGTGGAGGCTGAGGACGCCAAAGCGAACGCCCAGCCTCGCCTACGGTCAGCTTAACATCCCAACAGAAAACAGATGATTGGCCGTCCGACGCATTTGGCGCCGCTTATCTTACTAGGACAGAAGGGGTTAATATTCTCCTTGTTGGATGACCCCCTCCCCCAGCCTCGCAGCCATATAAACACAAGGTGATTGGTAGATTGTACCGATGTACCGTCATGGCGTCCAGCGTTACGTGACTTAGGCCAGAGGGACGCGGTGGCTTGGGGTGTGACGGCAAAGATGGCCGCGTTGTCACGTCCCGCCATACTGCACGCTAGTGGAAGTCTATGCCGTCACCCTGAGGCTCACAGACTCCGCAGCTCCAACCCAACGACCGCCAGACATCCAAACTGGTATTCCTTCATCGGGTCACAGGGGGCCGCGAGCGGACATCCGTCTGCATTGGCTTCCACTGGTTTGCATGGTCGCAGGGCCGCACGGCGATGCTTGGCTGCGCGATCAGCGCCGTGACCAAAACCAGCGTCCGGCGCCAGGACGCGTCCTTCTATGGTGGGAAAATAGTAGATTGAGTTCCTCCGTTTTTTGGTACTTCTCACCGCTGAGGGTTTGTTACAATGCGCCCAGTCAGACAATCTGTGAGCAGTACAATTGTATCAGATGGCGTCCCGGACGTGCCCCCAGTTATGGCAGGACATCCCCGAGGCACAGCCGGGCATGTGTGATAAGGCCCGGAGTCTGTGGGGTGCTGCCCCCCCATGAGCTGCGGGGACCTGCAGTGGGGTCTGCGCGGGGCTTTCAAAGTGCACCAAGTTGCCAGAGATCAGCTGCTACCGGGGCTAGAGGGGTTGTCCGGCTTTGTATTTCTGGGGCGCAGCGTGCACTGCGTGTATCTGGGGGTCCAGGCTGTGTTTCCAGGGTGCACTGGGTGTATCTTGGGGTGTATGCTTGGTAACTATGTGCTCTACTGTTTTTGGGGTGCAGTGTGTTGTCTACTGTTTCTGGGGTGCACTCTATCTTGGGGTCTCTGGTCTTTCTGGGGCGCACTGTGTTCTCTGCTGTGTTTTTGGGGTACACTGTTTTGGGGGTGCACTGTGTTCTCCACAGTGTTTCGGGGGTGCACTGTGTTCTCCACAGTGTTTCGGGGGTGCACTGTGTTCTCCACAGTGTTTCGGGGGTGCACTGTGTTCTCCACAGTGTTTCGGGGGTGCACTGTGTTCTCCACAGTGTTTCGGGGGTGCACTGTGTTCTCCACAGTGTTTCGGGGGTGCACTGTGTTCTCCCCAGTGTTTCGGGGGTGCACTGTGTTCTCCCCAGTGTTTCAGGGGTGCACTGTGTTCTCCCCTGTGTTTCGGGGGGGCACTGTGTTCTCCCCTGTGTTTCGGGGGGGCACTGTGTTCTCCCCAGTGTTTCGGGGGGGGGGGGGCACTGTGCTCTCCCCAGTGTTTCGGGGGGGGGGGGCACTGTGCTCTCCCCAGTGTTTCGGGGGTGCACTGTGCTCTCCCCAGTGTTTCGGGGGTGCACTGTGTTCTCCCCAGTGTTTCTGGGGTGCACTGTGTTCTCCCCAGTGTTTCGGGGGGGCACTGTGTTCTCCCCAGTGTTTCGGGGGTGCGGCCCTTGCACAGCTCTTGGGGGCCGCAGTCTGCCTTGCAGGAGGCGGCTGCACATAGCTGACATTTTTCGCTCTCTGTGTACAGGTTCAGTAAACACTCTGCACCCCTAACCGTGACCTCTGACCTCCAATACCACCCAGAGTGCTGCCATTAACCCCTCCATGCCCGGGAGAGAATACAGTACCAGGTCTAATAATGGGGATGAACACTATACGCCCGCCGCTGCTCCATCCTCTTGTACTACAGTTGGACGGCGGGCCCCGAGGTGTTAGGGCCCAGCTGGGATTCTTATTTCTGTGTCTGCTGATACCAGTGGGCCCCATCGCACATCGGCTTTCACACACGGGCGTTTTTTTGCCTTCTTCTGGATCAACTAGGATGGGAACCGGAACCGAACCTTCCAAAAACACCATAACAGGGGAATGCAATCTACTGCTCCCTGTTATCAGCCACAGTGCTGGAGAGAAGCAGAGTGCAGCTTTCATCAATGAAACCAGTAAGGGGAAATGCAGAAACCTCCCCTCCCCCATAACGGTGGCTTTATGTGCCTTATCTGCATTGTGAGAAACATTCTATATGTGACTGATATCAGCTGCCCCTCTTATAGCATACTGATATAACCTCCAGAGACATCATATATGTGACTGATATCAGCCACCCCTATTATAATGCTCCAGTACTGATATAACCTCCAGAGACATCATATATGTGACTGATATCAGCCGCCCCTCTAATAGCATACGGATATAACCTCCAGAGACATCATATATGTGACTGATATCAGCCGCTCCTCTTATAGCATACTGATATAACCTCCAGAGACATCATATATGTGACTGATATCAGCCGCTCCTCTTATAGCATAATGATATAACCTCCAGAGACATCATATATGTGACTGATATCAGCCACCCCTATTATAATGCTCCAGTACTGATATAACCTCCAGAGACATCATATATGTGACTGATATCAGCCACCCCTATTATAATGCTCCAGTACTGATATAACCTCCAGAGACATCATATATCTGACGGATATCAGCGGCTCCTCTTATAATGCTCCAATACTGATATAACCTCCAGAGACATCATATATGTGACTGATATCAGCCACTCCTCTTATAACCCTCCAGGACTGATATCACCTCCAAAGACTTCATATATCTGACGGATATCAGCCGCCCCTCTTATAACGCTCCAGTTCTGATATAACCTCATGAAACTTCATATATGTGACTGATATCAGCCGCCCCTCTTAGGCTGGATTCACACAGGGCGGATTTGCCGCGGTTCTGCCGCAGCAGATCCGCCTGCGGCCGCTAATCTCGGGATTAGCCAGCCATGTGGACGAGGTTTCTCAGAAACCTCGCCTACACAGGACGGCTAATCCGCTGCGGTAAATCCGGTTGAAACCGCGGCTGCGGCCGCCGCAGCCGCGGTTTCAAAGGATCGAGCATGTCTGTTTACAGTCGTTTTTTTGTTTATTTATGTTACGGCCGCGCTCTCCTCTATGGGAGCCCCGTCCGCAACGGAAAAGCATGCGGCCGGGCCGCTTCAAAGCCGCCGCGGCTTAAACCGCAGCGGTTCTCCCGGCGGAAATCTCGCGGTTTTTGCTGCGGCCAAACCGCAAGATTTCCGACGAAAATACGCCCTGTGTGAACCCTGCCCTATAATGCTCCAGTACTGATATAGGCTCCAGAAACTTCATATATGTGATTGATATCAGCCACTCCTCTTATAACGCTCCAGCACTGATATAACCTCCGTTTACATCATAAGTAATAATATGTTTGTTTTTTTTTAACTCCCTGCTTGGAGGTCACATTTATAGACTCCCAGGACTTGGCGGTTTATTGTAAAGGACTGGGGAATGCATAACCTCGTACATCGCCCCTCCCCCGTATAACGCAGACACCTGTAATAACAAGACAATAATAGAGAAGCATGGTCACTCTGGCCACGACGCGCCCCGGCCACGCCGCACCCCGAGGCCCGCGCGCCCCGGCCAAGATCGTCGGGGCGGTCGGCGTTACCTCTTGCGTTCCCTGCACCAATAATTCTCGTTACTGCGACGGGCCTCATCCATACTGACTGACAGGAAACCGCTCCTTGTTGCCCATGGCAACCAACCAGAGCGCACAGCAGTCCAAGGCATACAACCGCTCTGTGACTGGTTGCTAGGGACAACAAGGAGGGTTTTCCTGGCAGGCAGTGTGGATGAGGCCTACAGGGAAGCGATGCGCCGGCTTCTGCTGCCACAGTCACGGGGGGCCGCCACCGCGTGTGGGGGACATGACGCATCACACGGCGCTCAGGGAAATCAATATGTCGCTCGTACATTATACAGACGCGTTGGGAGCGCCGCAGCAACGGACGCTCCTCATGGCGACTGAGCGCTGACCGAAGAATCGTTCACAAAGGCCGCCAATTAGCCCTCTGCAATGAGCGCCAGGACGTGGATCCACGCAGGTTTGCTGCTGTCCGCACGCGGCCTAGGACCACCGGTATTGTTCGTCACGGCGAGGCGCACCGCCGACTAGCGAGCAATTCTATGCTGCATAAACAAATCCGCTGATGAAGGAGCGGCCAAACGCCACGCGAGCGGAAATAAGGCATTCGGGTGGGAGTCCCTGCATAAAGGAGCGCGCCATTTCACCGCAGGGGAATCCTTCAGGTCGTCCGCTGCTTTCACCATGGAGTCCGTTCTTTGGGTGCGTTCACTTGAGGACGCTTCTCGTGCGAGTTTTGTGCGCCGCACGTGTTTTCAGGGGGTCTGTATACACGTGCGATCCTTCTCCCGCAGCGCTGAGAGAACATTCTGACATTTGTCTCTCAGCCCGCACAAATCTCGCTCGGCGGAATTTTAATTTTCTCCTATTGCAAATGCTGAATTTTCACGAGCAGAAAAATCCCGCGTTCAGCCACGGAATACGGTTGTCATGGAAATCGCAACGCAGTGAACATCGCAATTTTACAAGTGTGATATTGTCTGAGTTTTTCAGACCACCTTTGCACTCGCCTGTGTGAAAGTACCGTCGGGATGCCTTTATGTATACTGCAATACACGCGCAATCCCAAGAGACCCTCGGGCACCCCCAAGAGGCCCCAGGGCACCCCCAAGAGGCCCCAGGGCACCCCCAAGAGACCCCAGGGCACCCCCATGAAACCCCAGGGCACCCCCATGAAACCCCAGGGCACCCCCATGAAACCCCAGGGCACCCCCATGAGGCCCCAGGGCACACCCATGAAACCCCAGGGCACACCCATGAGGCCCCACGGCACACCCATGAGGCCCCACGGCACCCCCATGAGGCCCCACGGCACCCCCATGAGGCCCCACGGCACCCCCATGAGGCCCCACGGCACCCCCATGAGGCCCCACGGCACCCCCATGAGGCCCCAGGGCACCCCCATGAGGCCCCAGGGCACCCCCATGAGGCCCCAGGGCACCCCCATGAGGCCCTCGGGCACCCCCATGAGGCCCTCGGGCACCTCACATCGGACATCATATGGACACCGTGTGCGCGGGTGGTCCGATGTCCAGGACCCCTCATCTGTGGATCAGACAAGAATAGTGTCATGCTACGATTCCTGTGAGTCGGACCAGCGCTCTAAGTGGTGGTGGGAAAGAGGGAAATCGCCGGTGTGAATGACGCCATTCTATCGAGTAGTTTCCACTTCCGTCCGATTTCAGAATTATTTTTTGGGTCCAATGTGAAGGACAAATGGTGGGTGTAAATACCGCCCGGAGGACTGAACGCCCACAGACGGATTATCGCTGCGGAATTCGCAGTAAGACACCCGCTGCCAATTCCGCAGCAATGTCCGTCCGTAGATGTCCTGCGGTAAACAATTCTCCCCTGCGATTTTCCGCTCGTGGGGGCCAATCGCAGCATGTCCTATTCTGTGCAGAAAATAGCGCGGGCGGCTTCCATCGCAGTCAAAGGAAGCCGTCCGTCCTGCGATATTCCACGCAGTGGGCACAGCGGACGTATTGCGAGGAATCAGCGACACTGCCCAGCACCAGTGCGTCATGCTCTGCGCACATGTGCCGGGCGAGACACTCGCGGAGGATCTGGAAAGGTGAGTATGGGGTCTCTGGGGGGCACGGGTCTGATTCCACTGCGATATTTCGCCATGGGCATGAGGCCTGAACGCAATGGAAGCCGTCCGCGCGATTTTCTGCACAGAATAGAACATTCTCCGCCATGGCCACGGCCGGGTTGGATTCTGCCTGCGACCCTATACTCAGCTCTCCGGATCCGCTGCAAGTGTCTCGCCTGGCGAGCTGCCGCGTATGTGCGGGTGCAGCGCATGACGTGCCAGCGCTGGGCTGTGACGAGGATTCTCACGGTACTTCCACAGTGCCCACTGCGCAGAATATCATGGGACAGACGGCGTCCATTAGCACAAACCCACCTTGATATGCCCAAACACTCTGACAGTTGTGGGGTACCATCTCTGGGACCCGCGCCAATCTGAAGATCTGGCCTCCCCAACTTCATCCTGGCTGTATGTGGCAGCCAGGGTGGTCCGACATTCCGGGAACATCAGAGTGGGCTGCTTACGCCATTTCCTTAGCCGTATATTCACACAATTGATTCGTGGTAACCGCAAGAGTGCGCAAAACTTTTAAGTACATCACTAAATCACAGAAAAACAAAGAAAAAAATAGCAGGAAAATCTCACCAAAAAGTGTCCTAAAATGTTTCCACGACCTCCATTCGCGCGAGTTAAGGAAGCAGAATTGCGCAGCTGCTCAGGTGTTTCCGCACTCTCGGCCTCCATTGCCGCGGTGTATTTCCATTGCGGCCATAATGATGGAGGGGCCCCTTTAATTAGTGTATAAGAGGAAGTGCTGCAACCTTTTTTTCAATCCTACAGTATTTTAACGATCTCTGCTTGCTGACAGTGAATGGAAATATTTGCATTAGAAGGCTCCATGCAATAGTTCTCACAGCTGAGGTTTTGGTACAATGTGTCCAGTCTAGACAATGCTCTGTGAGCTGAGCAGTGGGATACCTTGTTGTTAGCACAGCATTGACTGCCACCAGGAATGTGGGCGGGCTGGGAAGACAATATATCCCTTCCTCTAATGACTCCCTAATTCCTCCTAATGGTCTCCGGCTACTGCGGCACTCAGGAGATTATAGGATCACAAGTGCTATAATGTCCAGCAAACCAACCTGCCAGACAGGTCTGAACAGGCGCATTATCACACCTCCAGCAGCGGGGCAGAGCGCAAATCACCCGTCAAGGCATCCAGATAAACTAGAAGTCAACACAAAGGAACAACAAGAGCCAAGGAGGGGTATATAAGAAACCCCGTGTGATATCCACCTACAGACATAATCGTACTCATCATAATAGTGAGCGCAGCTCTGGAGTATAATGCAGAATGTAACTCAGGGTCAGTACAGGATAAGTAATGTATGTACACAGTGACTCCACCAGCAGAATAGTGAGTGCAGCTCTGGAGTATAATACAGGATGTAACTCAGGATCAGTACAGGATAAGTAATGTATGTACACAGTGACTCCACCAGCAGAATAGTGAGTGCAGCTCTGGAGGATAATGCAGGAACAGTACAGGATAAGTAATGTATGTACACAGTGACTCCAGCAGCAGAATAGTGAGTGCAGCTCTGGAGGATCAGTACAGGATAAATATGTACATGGTGACCTTACCAGTAACAGAATAGTGAGTGCAGCTCTGCAGTACAATACAGAATAAATATTTGCACTATAAGGGCTTCTACCCACTAGTGTAGTGCAACAATGAGTCTTAATCATGTGACTTTCAGCTTCCTGGAGCGGTCGTAGTCGGACACATTGCACTGACTGATGTACAAGTCAGTAAATGCTTCATACACTGTTGTGTTGCGCCCCCTATTCAGTCTATGGGCCAGATGCTCCCCAAGGAGCATTACTGGGACCTCATTATCACACGGCGAAGATGATGATGGTCCTATCAACTCCTAAAACCTTCCACTTCTGCTCCTCTACTCAAACCATTTGTACGTCATTTGTATATAGCATCGCAGTCATATTTGGCTATTACACATGGGTGATGACAAAGTTTCTCCAACCATGAGTGTGGCAATGACTCCAATTCACTGTTCAACTGCCATCTCCACCCAGACAGTGACCAGCAGAGATCTCCTCACCAGTTAACTCTATGGGCCACAGGAACATTACTCTAGATGCCGTTTCACAGGACGTCCAACCTCCCTCCCAGTTTGGTAGGTGCCTTACAACTACACAGGACACATTCGCGAGCCACGGACATTAGATCAACTATCAGAGTCTTGCCTTCTATAGGAGAAGGTCAATGTTGGTCAATGCTTCTTTTCGAGCCATCAACCTCCAAGAGCTATTGATATGTTGGCTCACCTAACGGGAGGCACCTGGATGAAGCCACCACTGAACACCAGAGATGAGCTGACATCAGTCTGGTATGCTGTGGTGATCTTGGCTCCAGGCCCGGTTGTCCACGAGGCAGTCTGTGGCTAGCTTTACAGCAAGCCACTATGTTGAGTAGGAGGATAATGGGTCTTACCTGTTTGAACTGCTCCTCATACGTCCACTCATGCTGTCCCGTTTGTCCATTGGGGGATAATGTCTGGGACTGTGAACTGGTGTTTGGCATCTGAGCGTGGCCGATCTTTGGCAATATTTTGCCTGGGGAATCGGGTCGTTGTATGTTTGAGGGCATCTCCAAATCTTCTTCATCTTCCTCCTCCCCATCCTCATCTTCCATGTCTTCATCTTCAAAGTCAGCTTCTTCACCATCGCTCTTGTGCTTGGAATCTTCCTCCTCTGGTTTGTGGATTGGCGGCCGTGAGTATATCAAAGTAGGCCGGTTCTGGGTCATGGTGGAGCTGGTTGCAGATGTACTGGTGGTGGTTGTATTGACAGCATTTGAGTTTGAAGCTGAGTTGACCACTGTTGCCGCTGCCGCTCTCACCGCCGCCTGGTACTGCCGTATGACCAACGCCTGCTGCTGAATTCTGGATTCCACCAAACAACGTATATCTCTTTCCTTTTCCTGCCTCAGTTTTTCTTCTACGGCCAAACGGGCAGCTTGTTGGCGCTGCAGGTTTTCCATGACCGCCTCGAGCCTCATACCGCCACCTGAAGAAACAGACTGGGAGGACTGGGAAGGACGGGAAACAGGGAAAGGTGAGCTGTGGTGGGAAGAAGCAGATACAAGGAGTGAGGGGAGAGACGTGGGAGCCGAGAACACTGCTGGCTGGAGGCAGAGGGAGTAAGAAGGAAAGAGAGGATGGAGAAGAGGAGCAGAGAGGGCAGCGCCGGAGGAGAAGAGGAGCCGAGAGGGCAGCGCCGGAGGAGAAGAGGAGCCGAGAGGGCAGCGCCGGAGGAGAAGAGGAGCCGAGAGGGCAGCGCCGGAGGAGAAGAGGAGCCGAGAGGGCAGCGCCGGAGGAGAAGAGGAGCCGAGAGGGCAGCGCCGGAGGAGAAGAGGAGCCGAGAGGGCAGCGACGGAGGAGAAGAGGAGCCGAGAGGGCAGCGCCGGAAAAAGAAGAGGAGCCGAGAGGGCAGCGACGGAAAAGAGGAGGAGCCGAGAGGGCAGCGACGGAAAAGAGGAGGGGCCGAGAGGGCAGCGACGGAAAAGAGGAGGGGCCGAGAGGGCAGCGACGGAAAAGAGGAGGGGCCGACAGGGCAGCGACGGAAAAGAGGAGGGGCCGACAGGGCAGCGACGGAAAAGAGGAGGGGCCGACAGGGCAGCGACGGAAAAGAGGAGGGGCCGACAGGGCAGCGACGGAAAAGAGGAGGGGCCGACAGGGCAGCGACGGAAAAGAGGAGGGGCCGACAGGGCAGCGAAGGAAAAGAGGAGGAGCCGACAGGGCAGCGACGGAAAAGAGGAGGGGCCGACAGGGCAGCGACGGAAAAGAGGAGGGGCCGACAGGGCAGCGACGGAAAAGAGGAGGGGCCGACAGGGCAGCGACAGGAAAGAGGAGGAGCCGACAGGGCAGCGACGGAAAAGAGGAGGAGCCGACAGGGCAGCGACGGAAAAGAGGAGGAGCCGACAGGGCAGCGACGGAAAAGAGGAGGATTGGACAGATAAAATCAGATAATGTGATAGCAGACAGATAAAACAGCGACATTGCAAGTATATAAGAATACGGGGCAGAAGTGAGAGCAGCATCAGAGAAGAGGAAGTAAAAGTATAAGAAAGGGAAACATGAGAGATGTATGGGGAGAGGAGACGGGGCGGGGGAGGGGAAACAAGAACAGCATTATTACAAACATATCAATCATTAGTATCCTTTCTGTCTCTATATTACACATCAGTATTACTGCCCTCCCTCCGTATTACACTCTTTGGAATCCCCTCAGCCTCTCACTCCCGGCCTCCCTCTGTATCACACATCGGAGCCCCCCTCGTATCACCGCACTCTCTCGCCCCCCTCTGTATCACACATCGGAGCCCCCCTCGTATCGCCGCACGCTTCCAGACCCCCTCTGTATCACACATCGGAGCCCCCCTCGTATCACCGCACTCTCTCACCCCCCTCTGTATCACACATCGGAGCCCCCCTCGTATCACCGCACTCTCTCACCCCCCTCTGTATCACACATCGGAGCCCCCCCTCGTATCGCCGCACTCTTCGCCCCCCCTCTGTATCACACATTGCAGCCCCCCTCGTATCACCGCACGCTCCCGGCCCCCCTCTGTATCACACATCGCAGCCCCCCTCGTATCGCCGCACTCTTCGCCCCGCGGCTGTGGCTCATCCATCACTATAAGAATCTGCTCATTGATTGGATAATTAGGAGGTGGAATGAAATGTCGGCGACCGCCATCGTTAGGGAGAGATTTATATGAGGAAACCTCTCATTTTGAGCAATAAGCGGTCTGACGGAGGGGGGGGGGGGGGGCGTCACCCGCATATTAACCCTTGCTGCGTGTCACTGACCCCCATCTGCTCCGCACCAAACGAGGCGGTCATGTGACACAATGTGCTACAATGTAACCAGCTGTATATACAGGAGCCGGCCGAAGGTTGTCATGTATGGTTACAGGCTGGGGGGGGTCTGCACCCGTTGGGGTCACGTGTACAACAGGGCGGCCGTGGCATGTATACCCGTCAGGCCTGAAGATCAGCGCCTACAACACACACATGGATGGACTTTATACTGCAGTTTTACACTTCATTGCTGTAATCTTCTATTCAGTGCTGGGCAGTTATCTACTGTTCGCTGTTATCAGCCACATCAGATGGGAAAGGGGCTGACTAATGTGTAATGACCAGACCCGCCCGCCCCGTGACCTTCTCTAGGACCTCACAATGATCTACACTGTAAGGCCACAAATCACATAGAGCAGAGTTGGGCGCCGGCTATGCGCCATTTTTATTTTTCCGTTGAATGATATAGAAATCCCAAAATCCATGCGGCAGTTCGTCGGGCGCAGAGCGCACAATCTGCCTTACGGAAATAACGAAGTGATCCGTCCATACCGGACGCGATGAGCGTGCCAAGACCGCGCCGGGCGTCAAATGGAGACGTGCTGCACTGACTGGGGCTGCGGCAGATATCGGGCCGAGCGTCACGGGCGGATATCCACTGGCCGGGGTGAAATGAGCCTTCCGTCTAGACATCTGACCAATATCACGCCTGCGATTTACACCCCAAGTGCGATACCTCGCTGCGCGCACGGTTTTGATGCTATTTCAATTGGAAAAGTAAAAGTGACTTCGCACGAAAATCAAGTTTTTTGCGCACACAGAAAATAACGGTAATATCACCCAAAAAAAGTAGGATCCGCTGCGCGAGAAAAACCGCGGGCGTAAATACAAGCATGTAAAATAACGGGTCCGTCTCATGTGCGATGTCCGTGCGTCCCGAGACATACAGGAATTGCGCATGCGAGCCACCCGTGTACACGCCCCCTCAGAGAAGCCATTACTACTTATTGGCGACCAGCGCCATCCGTTATATAAGCGGCCTCCCGGCTGACAGCAGACGAGCGCAGCGGCCTCCACCCCCACATCTGTCTTTACACTCAGCGGAGGATCCGGGGAAGGGCGATAAATCACTTCTGAGCTCCTGTAAACGGCGGTCCTTCTGGAAAATGTCTTCATCCGACCGCTGAGTGCAGCCGCTGTCAGCGGGACTACAATGCAGCGAGTACCGACTACAACCACGCCGCAGAGGCCGCCATATTGGATGGTAACACAATGACAGCTGAGTGCAGAACCTCCTCATTAGGGCCACCACTCCACCACCAGCTCCATGTTGACAGACACGCCATCCATGATGCCCGTGAAGATGCGTGGTCATCAGACCACCGATGGCTCCTAGCTACAGATTATACTTTGTATCCAGCAGCCATTACTCTCCTCCAACTACTCTCCTATTGGGGGGCTATATACCTGGTAGCAGCCGTCTGGAGGGTCCATGGTGGAGCTCTTGAGGGATCTTCCTGTAATATATACTATACTATGTTGCTAAGAACATTGGGAGACCTCGTAATCTGACAGAACGTGGACAATGAAGCCTTGTAGGAGCTGTGAAGGCATCACACACCCCGTCTGCCCTCGGTCAGGGGGTCTCACAGGACATTGGACATCCATGAGTACCAGAACCATCCGTAGGGAACTGCATGCGATGGGTTACCATGGACGAGCGACGGCACACAACATCCCAGCAGTGAATGCACAGAGACATCCCGGACAATGTGGCATCACCTCCCCTGTGGTAATACTCTGGTGCTGCTCCATGTCTCCACCAACATGACGAGCGCCATGTCATACGGCACGCAGTGTGGAGGAGCAGAACGTCTGCAGACTTCATTGTCATCCCAAAGTCTGGATCTCAGTCCCATCGAGCAGGACGAACGCCGTATCCGTGCGCCCAACATGCCCATCATCCACCATCACTATCTGAAGCTCCTCCAGGAATGGAGGCAAACCCTCCACACATCTATGGGGATTCGATGGAAAGCAGCCGCGGAGGGGGGCTGCAGTCATGGAGGCAAAAGGTGGCCCAACACTGGATGGACAAATGTGAATAAAGTGTCCCCACCTTCTCTGCGCGCCCCAATACTGCCTCATAGCGCATAGCATTATTCTTATAGGACAAGTATCACCTCTAAGGCTTCCTTCACTTTATACTTTGACATCCGCTGTTGATTCAGTCTCGGCTTTCCATCATATATGCCAAAAACATCATTGGGATCAAAGCATAGGGATCAATAGGTGGATGACGACCTCCTGGGTCTGTGCTTCACACCATCCCTGGTAACATGGAAGAAGCCTTATATGGATTAGAAACCTTCCAGGGCCAATCTCCAACTCTCAGGAGAACATGAAGATAACGGGGAAGCTACTAACTATGGGATCCAAGAAGGGAGCAATGATCAGAGGGGCCACAGGAGCCGGGGAAGCTACTAACTATGGGATCCAAGAAGGGAGCAATGATCAGAGGGGGCCTCAGGAGCCGGGGAAGCTACTAACTATGAGATCCAAGAGGGGAGCAATGAACAGAGGGGACCACAGGAGCCGGGGAAGGTACTAACTATGGGATCCAAGAGGGGACCAATGATCAGAGGGGGCCACAGGAGCTAGTGAAGCTACTAACTATGGGTTCCAAGAGGGGAGCAATGATCAGAGGGGGCCAAAGGAGCCGGGGAAGCTACTAACTATGGGATCCAAGAGGGGACCAATGATCAGAGGGGGCCACAGGAGCTGGGGAAGCTACTAACTATGGGATCCAAGAGGGGAGCAATGATCAGAGGGGCCACAGAAGCCCGGGAAGCTACTAACTATGGGATCCAAGAAGGAACAATGATCAGAGGCCACAGGAGCCGGGGAAGCTACTAACCATGGGATCCAAGAGGGGAGCAATGATCAGAGGGGGCCACAGGAGCCGGGGAAGCTACTAACTATGGGATCCAAGAGGAGAGCAATGATCAGAGGGGGCCAGAGGAGCCGGGGAAGCTACTAAATATGGGATCCAAGAGGGGAGCGATGATCAGAGGGGCCACAGGAACCAGGGAAGCTACTAACTATGGGATCCAAGAGGGGAGCAATGATCAGAGGGGCCACAGGAGTCGGGGAAGCTACTAACTATGGGATCCAAGAGGGGAGCAATGATCAGAGGGGCCACAGGAGTCGGGGAAGCTACTAACTATGGGATCCAAGAGGGGAGTAATGATCAGAGGGGCCACAGGAGCCGCGGAAGCTACTAAGTATGGGATCCAAGAGGGAACAATGATCAGAGGCCAGAGAAGTCGGGGAAGCTACTAACTATGATATCCAAGAGGGGAGCAATGATCAGAGGCCACAGGAGCCGGGGAAGCTACTAGCTATGGGATCCAAGAGGGGAGCAATGATCAGAGGGGCCACAGGAGCCGGGGAAGCTACTAACTATGGGATCCAAGACGGGAGCAATGATCACAGGGGGCCAAAGGAGCCGGGGAAGCTACTAACTATGGGATCCAAGAGGGAACAATGATCAGAGGGGGCCACAGCAGCCGGAGAAGCTACCAACTATGGGATCCAAGAGGGGAGCAATGATCAGAGGGGCCACAGGAGCCGGGGAAGCTACTAACTATGGGATCCAAGAGGGAACAATGATCAGAGGGGGCCACAGGAGCCGGGGAAGCTACTAACTATGGGATCCAAGAGGGAACAATGATCAGAGGGGGCCACAGCAGCCGGAGAAGCTACCAACTATGGGATCCAAGAGGGGAGCAATGATCAGAGGGGCCACAGGAGCCGGGGAAGCTACTAACTATGGGATCCAAGAGGGGAGCAATGATCAGAGGGGGCTACAGGAGACGGGGAAGCTACTAACTATGGGATCCAAGAGGGGAGCAATGATCAGAGGGGGCCACAGGAGCTGGGGAAGCTACTAACTATGGGATCCAAGAGGGGAGCAATGATCAGAGGGGGCCACAGGAGATGGGGAAGCTACTAATTATGGGATCCAAGAGGGGAGCAATGATCAGAGGGGCCACAGAAGCCCGGGAAGCTACTAACTATGGGATCCAAGAAGGAACAATGATCAGAGGCCACAGGAGCCGGGGAAGCTACTAACCATGGGATCCAAGAGGGGAGCAATGATCAGAGGGGGCCACAGGAGCCGGGGAAGCTACTAACTATGGGATCCAAGAGGGAACAATGATCAGAGGGGCCACAGGAGCCGGAGAAGGTACTAACTATGGGATCCAAGAGAGGCCACAGGATCCGGGGAAGCTACTAACTATGGGATCCAAGAGGGGAGCAATGATCAGAGGGGCCAATCAGATCAGTGGTTGCACAAAAAAACAAAACGGCGTGCGAACAGATGACATCCACGTACATTCAATCATTACTAGGCGGACGCTAAAAACAAGGAAACAAAAGATTGCAGCCTTTTTATTTTTCATCGGCATCAAACAGCTGACACATGGAAATAAAAACACGCAGGCTCCGCCTACTGGCGCAAAACGGACGCACACGGATTAAAACGGGACCGTTCACATCTCAAAATCGTAGAAGCTGATCTGAATAACGCCGATACAAATAGTTATTCTATCGCAGGCTTACGTGCGTGTGCAGGCGTCACCGTGCGCCGCGGTCACACCGGGCGGATCTGCCAGACCGCAGGAATTAATGTACTAAGAAGGCGCAAAAGTAACAGGAAATCGTATAACAAAGACGACAAAACACTAAAAAACAACCAAGGAGGTCGTAAATAATGAAGTATAAACAGAGGAGGAGACGGAGGGTACAACCAGCACGGAGGATTCCCACCATTAGACATCAAGTCTCCTATTAACCCCTTCAAGACGCTGGGGGTTTTTTCTTCAAATTTTTGTTTTTTAAAAAAAAAAGACAGATAATTGTATTTTTCATCGCCGTCTGCGGTTGTTTTTGCGGGACGGGCTGTATTTTTCATCGCCGTCTGCGGTTGTTTTTGCGCCACGGGTTGTATTTTTCATCGCCGTCTGCGGTTGTTTTTGCGGGACGGGTTGTATTTTTCATCGCCGTCTGCGGTTGTTTTTGCGGGACGGGCTGTATTTTTCATCGCCGTCTGCGGTTGTTTTTGCGGGACGGGTTGTATTTTTCATCGCCGTCTGCGGTTGTTTTTGCGGGACGGGCTGTATTTTTCATCGCCGTCTGCGGTTGTTTTTGCGGGACGGGTTGTATTTTTCATCGCCGTCTGCGGTTGTTTTTGCGGGACGGGCTGTATTTTTCATCGCCGTCTGCGGTTGTTTTTGCGGGACGGGCTGTATTTTTCATCGCCGTCTGCGGTTGTTTTTGCGGGACGGGTTGTATTTTTCATCGCCGTCTGCGGTTGTTTTTGCGGGACGGGCTGTATTTTTCATCGCCGTCTGCGGTTGTTTTTGCGGGACGGGTTGTATTTTTCATCGCCGTCTGCGGTTGTTTTTGCGGGACGGGCTGTATTTTTCATCGCCGTCTGCGGTTGTTTTTGCGGGACGGGCTGTATTTTTCATCGCCGTCTGCGGTTGTTTTTGCGGGACGGGCTGTATTTTTCATCGCCGTCTGCGGTTGTTTTTGCGGGACGGGCTGTATTTTTCATCGCCGTCTGCGGTTGTTTTTGCGGGACGGGCTGTATTTTTCATCGCCGTCTGCGGTTGTTTTTGCGGGACGGGCTGTATTTTTCATCGCCGTCTGCGGTTGTTTTTGCGGGACGGGCTGTATTTTTCATCGCCGTCTGCGGTTGTTTTTGCGGGACGGGCTGTATTTTTCATCGCCGTCTGCGGTTGGTTTTGCGGGACGGGCTGTATTTTTCATCGCCGTCTGCGGTTGGTTTTGCGGGACGGGCTGTATTTTTCATCGCCGTCTGCGGTTGTTTTTGCGGGACGGGCTGTATTTTTCATCGCCGTCTGCGGTTGTTTTTGCGGGACGGGCTGTATTTTTCATCGCCGTCTGCGGTTGTTTTTGCGGGACGGGCTGTATTTTTCATCGCCGTCTGCGGTTGTTTTTGCGGGACGGGCTGTATTTTTCATCGCCGTCTGCGGTTGTTTTTGCGGGACGGGCTGTATTTTTCATCGCCGTCTGCGGTTGTTTTTGCGGGACGGGCTGTATTTTTCATCGCCGTCTGCGGTTGTTTTTGCGGGACGGGCTGTATTTTTCATCGCCGTCTGCGGTTGTTTTTGCGGGACGGGCTGTATTTTTCATCGCCGTCTGCGGTTGTTTTTGCGGGACGGGCTGTATTTTTCATCGCCGTCTGCGGTTGTTTTTGCGGGACGGGCTGTATTTTTCAATGGTTCTATATACGGAAAAACGTTTTCGAATGTCTGGGCGAAGTGAGCTACAAACAAAAACTAAATCGCACTTTCGCCGTGCGCCCGGCTCGGCTTTCTGCCTGTAGTTTCTATTTGCACTATTTTGGAGTTCATACAACCTTTTGATCACTTATTGCATTTTTTTTCTAGGAGACGGGGCGACCAAAAAAGTGCAATTCTGGCATTGTGGTTTTTTCCTTTACTCATGTGCAGAATAGATTACACGGATGCTGCAGTCTAAATTGGGGTTGTTTGTTTTGCTTTTTTGACATTTTAGTGTCCTTTATTATTTAGAATTTAAAAAACTTTACTTATTTTTCCTTTTTTTTTATCTCCATAGGGGACTTCAACCTGTGATTATTTGACGGCTTATACCATATACTGCAATCCTTCAGTGCTGCAGTGCATAGTATTTCTGCCAGCATTCTATTAGGACAGACATAGACACAGGCTAGCTGTGGGGGACGCCGGGCTGCCATGACAAACGCACAGCCCCTCGTATTATCATCGCAGAGGGACCATTCAGAACCCCAAATGCCAATCAGGACATTCACATGCTGCTGTCAAAGATGGCCGGTACCTGGCGTGTGAGCAGTGGGATCGCCTCCGATCACGCTTCATCCAACACCGGAGGGCGTATATGTATATCCAAACACCGCAAGAGGTTAATGGGATTTCCATCAACTTCATTATAACCCATTATAAAGGGACACCCCGGAACAGGGCAATAACATAAGTCATGGTGCTGTCAGCGGAGGTGACAGGGAGTGGGGGGGGGGGGGGGTATTTTTTGTATGCTCACCCGCTCCCTCATTCTGACGCTGTCACCCGGTACGGGGCAGAGAATCAAACTCTTTCAAACTGCTGAGTGTGCGCTTTCCTACAAAAGTCTATGGGAGATATGGGAGAGCGCACACAGCTACCTGGGGAGAGTCCGATCTGCACTGGGTGACACCGCAAAAAACCAATGAGTGTATATATATATATATATATATATACACACACAGAAAAAAAATACCCCCGCCTCCCTGTCACCTCATAACTTTATGGTACTGTTCCCGGGTGACGGCGCCCCTTTAAGGCTTCCTTCAGATACAGTCTTTATTCTTGCCTTTTTTGGACCACGCCGGTGGTTTTTACTCGTGTTTTTAGTCGCACGTTTTTCGTTGTATTGGCAAAACGCCAGACCAAAAATTTAAAAATAAAAAGGCCGGAGCCGGAGCGCGCTGTGCTGCGCAAAAGACAGTAAAACCCGCCTGCACCCAAAGACACCCCAATAAATAACCCAATGTGAGCATGGATTGTCCAGCTTGCACCGGAATTCTGGTGTACAAGGGTTGCCATAACGACACAGGTGCCAAATGCTGTCTCCACACTTTTTTTTATACGAGTGGGCGGGGCCTAGCATCACGGGGGAAGGGGGGGGCATAAGATTTACTATAATTTATGCCAAAATCTAGCAGCGATGGCAGTTGGTGTAGATTTCAGCTTTGGCACATCATGTGTTAACCCCTTGAGTGGCATGCCCGGAAATTTTCCGGGACGAGCTCCACTGCCCATAGCGATATAGCCCGGAAGATTTCCAGGCTATGTATCACTATGGGAGCTGCAGAGCACAATGCCACAAGCTGTGCATTGTGCTCTGCCTGCACAGACCCACAGAGAACAAAGCAAGGGCTTTGAAAAACCAGCAGAAGATATTGCCGATCTGCCGGCAATCTCCTGCTTCTAAGTCTCCTGCTTTGTTTACAGGTTGCCATAGGAACCATCGGCTTGTCATAAGCAAGCCGATGGTCTCTGTGGCAGGGAGAGCTGGTGCTTGGCTGTCAGAGGACAGCTAGGTACTAGCTCTTACAGCAGAGATCAGAGAAGACCTCCGATCTCTGCTGTGTTAACCCTTTACATGCTGCAGTCTATGTGACTGCAGCATATAAAGGGCTGTCACTGCAGCATGTAAAGGGCTGTCACCATCGGACCCCCGGAATGTGATCAGGGGGTCCTGATGGGTCCCTGTGGAAGTCCCCTAAAGGGACAAAAAAAAAAAAAGTTAAAAAATTATAAAAAAAATAATAAAAACACTTGTCTCCCTTTACTTGGTAAAAAAATCAAAAATACAATCACACATGTGGTATCCATGCGTCGCAATGACCCAGAGAAGGAAGTTAATGCATTATTTAACCCCTTAATGACATGGCCCCTTTTTTCTTTTTTCCCCATTTCTTTTTTTCCTCCCCCCCGTTTAAAAAAATCACAACTTGTCCCGCAAAAAACAAGCCCTCATATGGCCATGTCAATGGAAAAATGAAAAGGTTATGGCTCTTGAGACGCAACTGCAAAATTAGTTGAAATTCAATGATTAGACCATTTTAAAAAACCTGCCCTGGTGGGCACGACAGGGTGGTAGGAAACCCGCCACTCAGGGGGTTAAGAGGCTCTTAATATATTTGGCGCACATCATGGCAGCAGCACCGTACTTACGCCAGTGTCCAGAGCAGCAGTCTGCGCCAATCTAGTGTGTAAGGATTTAGGATTCTGCTAATGGCCGGCCGCCATCCGGATGCAGAGAAGAGAAACTCAAGCTGGTAAAACGGAGGAAAATGGTGTTTAAAGAACAAAAAAAACACAACTATGGAGAAGGGCGGGGCTTATTTATCAAGTTTTCGGGGTTTTGCTCTAATATTTGTGACTTTTTCGCAGTTTTACACTGAAGGGCGGAGGGCCGGGTTCGGGTAGACGAGCTTTATAGGCAGATTTAAAAAGTCGCAAAACCTGCCGCAATCCCACTTCAGTGGCGGACGGCGTGCGAAGTGACTCCGCGCCTCCAGACATATTCAAGGATATGACTAACTTATCATCCATTGGTGACATAAATCTGTCGCACATTACAGCATCGTGACCCCCAGCCAAAAAACGCACCAAATCAGGTCCCCGCTCCGTACAGATTAGGCAGGGTCCTCTTGTTGGGAGCCGTAGGAGCAGGAGAGGGGTCAGAAATGAGAAGTTCAGCTGGAGCCTGACCATCAGGGACGGCTGACCGGGAGCAGCGCCTCCACCTGACATTGAGCTCTACAACGCCCATCAGAGCTGCGAGGATGAGGAGGATGACCTCCGGTATTCAGTAACCGCCTCTATTAATATGTCCGTTTGTTCAGAGAGGAGCGCAGGTGAGACGTAAGCTGGCAGCGGCGGCGCGCTAATCCCATGGAATTCATTATTTTAATTACCAGGAACCTCTGGGCTACAGAGCTGACAATCCCCAGCGGACGCTGTAAATCAATGCGGCGCTGCGACCGTGCCGATCCGCCATGGAAAAAAAATCATTAACACAATTTAACTAAATTAAAGATCTGAGAATAAAAAAAAAAAGAGGAAACATCGAGAAGAAGACGGGCGACCCCAATTATGTAGGGTGACCGGGGCCGGCGGGCGAGCCGCTCGGGTAACAGACAGGGACTTCTTATTTTGCGGCGCAGTTTGCGGTTCGACAATAAAGTCGTTTCATCTTCCTTCTGATTCCGGTTTTCCGGCGGCCGACTGTTTGACTTCAGTGTCCAACCCATAAAGTTGTGGCTGAACTTCCCGGAATCGAGCCGGTGAGGACTCACATATATGTGCGGTCTGGGGGGTGCAGGGGAGGGGGAGCACTGTTTACTAACATGGTAGAGCGCTCACCTGGCGCCGAGGCGCCATACCTGATCTTTGACCAGTCCAGTATGTATATAATGCTGCGATAACAAATTAATAGATAAGAGGGGACACAGGGCAGGCGGGCATCATGCGGCAGGCGGGCATCACGGGGCATAAAGTGCACACGGGCTTATACACTGTAACCCTAATAGTGGTTACACACAGCACCCCAGAAACACAAAGCACCCCAGAAATACCCATGTACAGACATGCAGCACTCCAGAAATACAGAGCACCCCTGTAAAGGACACCTGTACAGACACCCCAGAAATACCCCCGTACAGACATGCAGCATCCCAGAAATACACATCATCCCGTATACAGGCACAAAGGACCCCTGTACAGATGTGCCGCACCCCCGAAATACACAGCACCCCCTGTACAGAAGCAGCTCTCCCAAGGTGACCCATGAATACATGTGAACCCACAATACAAGCCTGGGGAGACTGGACGGGCTTTGTAGACCCTCAGGACACAGCGGACCCCAGAACATGAGCCAGGAGTACAGAGTAACCCTTATACAAGCAGATCACCGCTGGACATGACCCCGCAATATACAAGAACCCCTGTACAGATACAAGACCCCAGGACATGACCCAGCAATATACAAGACCCCCGGATGTACACAGCACTGTACAGACACGGGACCCCAGAACCTGAGCCCGGCAATATACAAGACCCCAGAACATGAGCCCGGGTCATGTTACAAGGAGACCTATAATGTGACCTGAGCCCCCCTTCTGTACATAGAAGTCCAGAATATCAACTGGGAACACAGGGCACCTATATAATCTGTCATCCATGTATAGGCAGCCCTCCTTATAGGCAGATCACCCCAGTATACAGGCAGCACCCCAAAACAGGAGCCAGGTGAGTGCAGTAACTGCTGTCCATATACAGAACATAACTGAGACCCCCTACACACAGCCCCCCATATACACAATATGACCCAGGACTGCACAGTACCCCCCTGTACCCAGGACACGACCTGTATACACATAGGACCCCCATATACACATAGGACCCCCATATACACGACCCAGGACTGCACAGTACCCCCCTGTACGCAGGACACGACCTGTATACACATAGGACCCCCATATACACATGACTTGGGACTGCACAGTACCCCCCTGTACCAAGGACACAACCTGTACACACATAGGACCCCCATATACACATGACCCAGGACTGCACAGTACCCCCCTGTACCCAGGACATGACCTGTATACACATAGGACCCCCATATACACATAGGACCCCCATATACACATGACCCAGGACTGCACAGTACCCCCCTGTACCCAGGGCACGACCTGTATACACATAGGACCCCCATATACACATAGGACCCCCATATACACATGACCCAGGACTGCACAGTACCCCCCTGTACCCAGGGCACGACCTGTATACACATAGGACCCCCATATACACATAGGACCCCCATATACACATGACCCAGGACTGCACAGTACCCCCCTGTACCCAGGACACGACCTGTATACACATAGGACCCCCATATACACATGACCCAGGACTGCACAGTACCCCCCTGTACCCAGGACACGACCTGTATACACATAGGACCCCCATATACACATAGGACCCCCATATACACATGACCCAGGACTGCACAGTACCCCCTGTACCCAGGACACGACCTGTATACACATAGGACCCCCATATACACATAGGACCCCCATATACACATGACCCAGGACTGCACAGTACCCCCCTGTACCCAGGACACGACCTGTATACACATAGGACCCCCATATACACATAGGACCCCCATATACACAATATGACCCAGGACTGCACAGTACCCCCCTGTACCCAGGGACACAACCTGTATACACATAGGACCCCCATATACACATAGGACCCCCATATACAGTAAAGCCCAGAACATGACCCTCAGGATCTCCTGTATACACCTATAACCCCTGGATATAGACTGCCAAACACCCCACAAGTACAGCAAGTACCCCAGTAATACACCCAGTACCCCAGAAGTTCATTACGTACCCAGGTAGTACACCCAGTACCCCAATAATACAGCCAGACCCCCAGGAGTACACCCAGTACCCCACAAGTACAGCAAGTATCCCAGTAATACACCCAGTACCCCAATAATACACTCAGTACCCCAGAAGTACAGCAAGTACCCCAGAAGTTTATTAAGTACCCCAGTAATACACCCAGTACCCCAGAAGTTCATTACGTACCCAGGTAGTACACCCAGTACCCCACAAGTACAGCAAGTACCCCAGTAATACACCCAGTATCCCAATAATACACTCAGTACCCCAGAAGTACAACAAGTACCCCAGTAATACACCCAGTACCCCAATAATACAGCCAGACCCCCAGGAGTACACCCAGTACCCCACAAGTACAGCAAGTATCCCAGTAATACACCCAGTACCCCAATAATACACTCAGTACCCCAGAAGTACAGCAAGTACCCCAGAAGTTTATTAAGTACCCCAGTAGTACACCCAGACCCCCAGGAGTACACCAAGTACCCCAGTAGTACACCCCGTACCGAGTACCCCAGTAATACCCCCAGTAGTACGCCCGGTCCCCCCGTAGTACGCCCGGACCCCCAGTAGTACGCCCGGTCCCCCCGTAGTCCGCCCGGTCCCTCCGCACCCCGGTCCCCCAGTAGTACGCCCGGTCCCCCAGTAGTACGCCCGGTCCCTCCGCACCCCGGTCCCCCAGTAGTACGCCCGGTCCCCCAGTAGTACGCCCGGTCCCTCCGCACCCCGGTCCCCCAGTAGTACGCCCGGTCCCCCAGTAGTACGCCCGGTCCCCCAGTAGTACGCCCGGTCCCCCAGTAGTACGCCCGGTCCCTCCGCACCCCGGACCCCCCGTAGTCCGCCCGGTCCCTCCGCACCCCGGACCGGTGACTTACCAGAGCCGACTTGCTGGCCACACTGGCGTTATCCACCATGCTGCTCCCGGCGCGGCTACACTGGAGCGAAACCGAGTCGGTAGAGCAGCCCGGAGGGGAGAAGCCGCCCCACGGCCGCCAGCTGAGCTCCTGTCTCCCCGCGCCGCTCCCGCTGCTTCTCTCTGGTTTCAGCTTTTCGCCTCCTCACGGGATCATTTTATCATTGCAACAAGTGTTAGTGTGAAGAAGAGGCAGCAGCAGCAGCAGCAGCAGCCGACCCCGCGGAGGTCCCACCCGCCTGCTGCACGTCAGGGGAGGGAGGGGGCTGTGCACCGGGGATGGGGGGAGTAGTAGTCACCGGTAACCCCCTCACTGCTGGGGAGTAGGAGTCACCACTAACCCCCTCACTGCTGCAGCACCAGGGATGGGGGGAGTAGTAGTCACCAGTAACCCCCTCACTGCTGGGGAGTAGTAGTCACCACTAACCCCCTCACTGCTGCACCGGGGATAGGGGGAGTAGTAGTCACCAGTAACCCCCTCACTGCTGCTGCACCGGGGATAGGGGGAGTAGTAGTCACCAGTAACCCCCTCACTGCTGCTGCACCGGGGATAGGGGGAGTAGTAGTCACCAGTAACCCCCTCACTGCTGCTGCACCGGGGATGGGAGGAGTAGTAGTCACCAGTAACCCCCTCACTGCTGCACTGGAGATGGGGGGGGGGGTAGTAGTCACCAGTAACCCCCTCACTGCTGCTGCACCGGGGATGGGGGGAGTAGTAGTCACCAGTAACCCCCTCACTGCTGCTGCACTGGAGATGGGGGGAGTAGTAGTCACCAGTAACCCCCTCACTGCTGCTGCACCGGGGATGGGGGGAGTAGTAGTCACCAGTAACCCCCTCACTGCTGCTGCACTGGAGATGGGGGGGGTAGTAGTCACCAGTAACCCCCTCACTGCTGCAGCCCCGGGGATGGGGGGAGTAGTAGTCACCAGTAACCCCCTCACTGCTGCTGCACCGGGAGTAGGGGGAGTAGTAGTCACCAGTAACCCCCTCACTGCTGCAGCACCGCGGATAGGGGGAGTAGTAGTCACCAGTAACCCCCTCACTGCTGCTGCATCGGGGATAGGGGGAGTAGTAGTCACCAGTAACCCCCTCACTGCTGCTGCACCGGGGATGGGGGGAGTAGTAGTCACCAGTAACCCCCTCACTGCTGCTGCACTGGGGATGGGGGGAGTAGTAGTCACCAGTAACCCCCTCACTGCTGCAGCACCGGGGATAGGGGGAGTAGTAGTCACCAGTAACCCCCTCACTGCTGCAGCACCAGGGATAGGGGGAGTAGTAGTCACCAGTAACCCCCTCACTGCTGCTGCACTGGGGATGGGGGAAGTAGTAGTCACCAGTAACCCCCTCACTGCTGCACCGGGGATAGGGGGAGTAGTAGTCACCAGTAACCCCCTCACTGCTGCACTGGAGATGGGGGGGAGTAGTAGTCACCAGTAACCCTCTCACTGCTGCAGCACTGGGGATGGGGGGAGTAGTAGTCACCAGTAACCCCCTCACTGCTGCTGCACCGGGGATGAGGGGAGTAGTAGTCACCAGTAACCCCCTCACTGCTGCTCCACCGGGGATGGGGGGAGTAGTAGTCACCAGTAACCCCCTCACTGCTGCAGCCCCGGGGATGGGGGGAGTAGTAGTCACCAGTAACCCCCTCACTGCTGCTGCACCGGGAGTAGGGGGAGTAGTAGTCACCAGTAACCCCCTCACTGCTGCTGCATCGGGGATAGGGGGAGTAGTAGTCACCAGTAACCCCCTCACTGCTGCAGCACCAGGGATAGGGGGAGTAGTAGTCACCAGTAACCCCCTCACTGCTGCTGCACTGGGGATAGGGGGAGTAGTAGTCACCAGTAACCCCCTCACTGCTGCTGCACTGGGGATGGGGGAAGTAGTAGTCACCAGTAACCCCCTCACTGCTGCTCCACCGGGGATAGGGGGAGTAGTAGTCACCAGTAACCCCCTCACTGCTGCTGCACTGGGGATAGGGGGAGTAGTAGTCACCAGTAACCCCCTCACTGCTGCTGCACTGGGGATGGGGGAAGTAGTAGTCACCAGTAACCCCCTCACTGCTGCACCGGGGATAGGGGGAGTAGTAGTCACCAGTAACCCTCTCACTGCTGCAGCACTGGGGATGGGGGGAGTAGTAGTCACCAGTAACCCCCTCACTGCTGCTGCACCGGGGATGAGGGGAGTAGTAGTCACCAGTAACCCCCTCACTGCTGCACCGGGGATAGGGGCAGTAGTAGTCACCAGTAACCCCCTCACTGCTGCTGCACCGGGGATGGGGGGAGTAGTAGTCACCAGTAACCCCCTCACTGCTGCTGCACTGGGGATAGGGGGAGTAGTAGTCACCAGTAACCCCCTCACTGCTGCAGCACTGGGGATAGGGGGAGTAGTAGTCACCAGTAACCCCCTCACTGCTGCTGCACTGGGGATAGGGGGAGTAGTAGTCACCAGTAACCCCCTCACTGCTGCAGCACCGGGGATAGGGGGAGTAGTAGTCACCAGTAACCCTCTCACTGCTGCACCGGGGATAGGGGGAGTAGTAGTCACCAGTAACCCCCTCACTGCTGCAGCACCAGGGATAGGGGGAGTAGTAGTCACCAGTAACCCTCTCACTGCTGCACCGGGGATAGGGGGAGTAGTAGTCACCAGTAACCCTCTCACTGCAGCACCAGGGATAGGGGGAGTAGTAGTCACCAGTAACCCTCTCACTGCAGCACCAGGGATAGGGGGAGTAGTAGTCACCAGTAACTCCGTCACTGCTGCTGCACCTGGGATAGGGGGAGTAGTAGTCACCAGTAACCCCCTCATTGCTGTATTGGGAATAGGTGGAGTAGTAGTCTCCAGTAACCCCTTCATTGCTGCACCGGGGACAGGAGCACTTGTAGTCATGGTGCTCACATTAACCTTCTCTCTGCTGCAACACTGGGGATCAGAGAATTAGTAATATTGAAAAACCAAAAGGAAAGGCTCAGCATGCAGCAGGGGGCAGAAGTCCCTATTAACCCCCTCACCACTGAGTCATAATCACCAATAAGGCATAAGATGGGAAATGTCAGCGGTAGAATGTGAAACAAGGTATCAATTCCCGGTCCCGTTTCTGTCCTGTATCTTGTATGTTGGGGACTCATCCAATCTTCTGCACTGTTCTTTCCAGGTAGGAAAACCCAGAAACGTTGTGAAGCCATCATACCGCCAGATCCATCAGAACCGCCAGATCCATCAGAACCGCCAGATCCATCATACCGCCAGATCCATCATACCGCCAGATCCATCAGAACCGCCAGATCCATCATACCGCCAGATCCATCATACCGCCAGATCCATCATACCGCCAGATCCATCATACCGCCAGATCCATCATACCGCCAGATCCATCAGAACCGCCAGATCCATCATACCGCCAGATCCATCATACCGCCAGATCCATCAGAACCGCCACGGTTCTCGTAATAACTGCGAACGACCCTCTATTTAAAACACTGCAAACCACAACCTGGATGTCTGGTTCAGCAAATCCATCATCATGTAGACTGCTAGAATAGTGGGGCTCCCCTCATCCATAGCCAGTATGGAGGGTGTCTGTGGACGACCCCCATATACCACAACGACAACCCAATGATTGGTGAGATGATGTAATGCCTCATTTGCCCTGTGGGAGTGCTGTAGGGAAATAGAACACTTGGGCTCCCTAACGAATTAGAGGTGCTGACTGGAGCTCATTATTTTATCCCTGGGGAACCCTTCTGTCAAAAAGGGATTGTCCACGATGGAGAATGACAATCTGATTATTATAATAGAGTGCTGCAGAATATGTGGGCGCTATATTAAAGGTTCTCGTCGTTGGAGGCCCCTTTTCTATTTAGTTGAAGTTAGGGGGCTCACTCTCCCTGAGCTTGATCCACGTCTAATAACTGGGTGGAGGGCAGCTGTACAGATCTCCTCTGGTGGCTCCCCCTAGTGGTAACAGCTGATTGTGGGACCCTAACCCCCAATGTTATCAGATATGGGGTATATGGGCATATCTATAGAGCAGGGGCGTAACTATAGAGGGTGCAGGGGATGTGGTTGCACCCGGGCCCAGGAGCCTTAGGGGGCCCATAAGACCTCTCTTCTCCATATAGGGAGCCCAGTACTATGAATAAAGCGTTACAGTTGGGGGCCCCATACAGGTTTTGCATTGGGGCCCAGAAGCTTCAAGTTATGTCTCTGAGCAGCATGGTTTAGGTATGGGTACGGGTACAGATACAGATAGAGGGGGGCCCAGAGGTTTCAAGTTATGCCTCCGCTATAGAGCATATCAGAGATGTATTGCTCCGGCATGGCGTTCCACGGTTAATGTTTTCGACCCTTGTGTCGTTATGTGAAGCGCCGGTCACTAATCCTGAGCGTGTGAGCGAGGGCAGCCCTGAGGGGACCGCAGCCGCTAACAAGAAGCCATCAGAGAACGCGGCGACTCCGATCAATCCGCTCTCACAAGGCACAACGTAATGACTCCAATGGAAAGAGTGCGAAGGAGGATGAAGCCGGAGAGTCATGTGATGAGGCGGCCTGACGGACAGATAGAGATGTGAAGAGAGACAGAAGGCCGATAGCCATTACAAGATGTCAGGCCATGACTGGGGGGAGGGGGCAGCTGCAGGTTTATGGGCCGTGGAATGACAGGATGTGGCCTGTAGTTTCACACATGGATTTTTGTGGCAGTTTTTCACAGTTTTTCATGCAGATGCCTGTGGTTAGGTGCCAGCAGACCCTAATAAGGCATTCTTGCCCATCTGACGGTCATATAAGTCATCCTGAAAATACAGGGCAGGCTCATCCCCCAGGATCGATCTAGACATCCAGGACAGGAGGGGTTAACCTGCACAAAGTCTGTATATAGGCATCAGCCAGACACTGGGGGCTGTGAGGAGTCCTGGGGGGGGATTCCCGGATTCTTCTTCTCTGTAGTGCCCCCCCCCCCCCCCCCCCCCCCCTCAGTAACATCTGGGGTTTTATGGACTCTGTTTCATCTCTTTATCTTCCCACCAAGTGGGGGCTTTGCAGGCTGGACAGAGGCAGACAAGACCCTGCAGGCCCAGGAGCAGCCGCCAGTCATTACCCCATTATCATCTACATCACAGCGCCTACAGGAGCCTCGCTGTCAGATACCCAGGCCGGGAAGGAAGGGGTTAAGTCATTGGGAATAACTATATATTCACCAACATAAGTGCAGTGGGGACTGTCTGTCTGTCTGTCCCCCTATCTATCTATCTATCTATCTATCTATCTATCTATCTATCTATCTCCTATCTATCTATCTATCTATCTATCTATCTATCTATCTCCTATCCATCTATCTCCTATCTATCTATCTATCTATCTATCTATCTATCTATCTATCTATCTATCTATCTATCTCCTATCTATCTATCTCCTATCTATCTATCTATCTATCTCTTATCTATCTATCTATCTATCTATCTCCTATCTATCTATCTATCTATCTCCTATCTATCTATCTATCTATCTATCTATCTATCTATCTATCTATCTCCTATCTATCTATCTATCTATCTATCTCCTATCTATCTATCTATCTCCTATCTATCTATCTATCTATCTATCTCCTATCTATCTATCTATCTATCTATCTATCTATCTCTTATCTATCTATCTATCTATCTATCTCCTATCTATCTATCTATCTCCTATCTATCTATCTCCTATCTATCTATCTCCTATCTATCTATCTCCTATCTATCTATCTCCTATCTATCTATCTATCTATCTATCTCTTATCTATCTATCTATCTATCTATCTCCTATCTATCTATCTATCTCCTATCTATCTACCTCCTATCTATCTCATATCTATCTATCTATCTATCTATCTATCTATCCATCTATCTCCTATCTATCTATCTATCTATCTATCTCCTATCTATCTATCTATCTATCTCTTATCTATCTATCTATCTATCTATCTCCTATCTATCTATCTATCTATCTATCTCCTATCTATCTATCTATCTATCTCTTATCTATCTATCTATCTATCTATCTCCTATCTATCTATCTATCTATCTATCTATCTCCTATCTATCTATCTATCTATCTATCTATCTATCTATCTATCTATCTATCTATCTCCTATCTATCTATCTATCTATCTCCTATCTATCTATCTATCTATCTATCTCCTATCTATCTATCTATCTATCTATCTATCTATCTCCTATCTATCTATCCATCTATCTCCTATCTATCTATCTATCTATCTATCTATCTATCTATCTATCTATCTATCTATCTATCTATCTCCTATCTATCTGCTATCTATCTATTTATCTCATATCTATCTATCTATCTCCTATCTATCTATTTATCTATCTATCTATCTCTTATCTATCTATCTCCTATCTATCTATCTATCTATCTATCTATCTCCTATCTATCTCCTATCTATCTATCTCCTATCTATCTATCTATCTATCTATCCATCTATCTCTTATCTATCTCCTATCTATCTATCTCTTATCTATCTCCTATCTATCTATCTCTTATCTATCTCCTATCTATCTATCTCTTATCTATCTCCTATCTATCTATCTAGCTATCCATCTCATATCTATCTATCTAATATCTATCTATCTATCTCCTATCTATCTATCTCTCTATCTCCTATCTATCTATCTATCTATCTATCTATCTATCTATCTATCTATCTATCTATCTATCTATCTATCTCATATCTATCTCTCTATCTCCTATCTATCTATCGATCTATCTCATATCTATCTATCTATCTATCTCCTATCTATCTTTTATCTATCTATCTATCTATCTCCTATCTATCTATCTCATATCTATCTATCTATCTCCTATCTATCTATTTATCTATCTATCTATCTCTTATCTATCTCCTATCTATCTATCTAGCTATCCATCTCATATCTATCTATCTAATATCTATCTATCTATCTATCTATCTCCTATCTATCCATCTATCTCATATCTATCTATCTATCTCCTATCTATCTATCTCCTATCTATCTATCTATCTCATATCTATCTATCTATCTCTCTATCTCCTATCTATCTATCCATCTATCTCATATCTATCTATCTATCTCTCTATCTATCTATCTCATATCTATCTCCTATCTATCTATCTATCTATCTCCTATCTATCTATCTATCCATCTCATATCTATCTATCTATCTATCTATCTCCTATCTATCTATCTATCTATCTCATATCTATCTCTCTCTCTCATATCAATCTATCTATCTCATATCTATCTATCTGTCTATCTCATATCTATCTATCTCATATCTATCTATCTATCTATCTCATATCTATCTCTCTCTCTCATATCAATCTATCTATCTCATATCTATCACTATCTATCTATCTCCTATCTATCTATCTATCTATATATATATGTATCTATCTATCTATGTATCTATCTGTCTCTTATCTATCTCCTATCTATCTCATATCTATCTATCTGTCTATCTCTAGAGACAGAGTGAGAGAATGATAGAGACAGAGAGAGCGATATAGACAGAGAGAGCAATACAGAGAGAGACAGTGAGTGATAGAGAGAAAGAGAGAGAGCGATAGAGATAGTGAGACATAGAGAGAGCAATAGAGAGACAGACAGAGTAATAGAGAGACAGAGAGAGCGATAGAGAGACAGAAAGAGAACAACAGAGAAACAGACAGAAAGAGAGAGCAATAAAGAAACAGACAGAAAGAGAGAGCAATAGAGAGACAGAGAGTGAGTGGTAGAGAAACACACAGAGGGAGAGGAATCGAGAAACAGAGAGCAATAAAGAGACAGACAGAAAGAGAGAATGATAGAGAGACAGAAATAGAGAGAGAGAGCAGTAGAGAGACAGAGAAACACAGAGAAAGCAATAGAGAGATGGAGAGGGCAATAGAGAGACAGAAAAACAGAGAGGAAGTGATAGAGAGACATAGAGAGCGATAGAGAGAGAGACAGTGCGGGAAGGAGTGATAGAGACAGAGAGAGATAGCGATAGAGAGACAGAGAAAAACTGAGAGAAGGTGAAAGAGAGAAACAGGGAGATAGCGATAGACAGAGAGAGTGATAGAGAGATAGTGAGACAGACAGAGAGGAAGCAATAGAGAGACAGACTGATAGAAAGACAGACAAAGAGAGAGCAATAAAGAGACAGAGTGTTAGAGAGAAAGACAGAGAGAGCGATAGAGAGACAGATAGAAAGAGCAACAGAGAGACAGAAAGAGAGCAATAGAGGAACAGACAGAAAGAGAGAGTGATAGAAAAATAGACAGAGGGAGACAGTGATAGACGAAACAGAGAGAAAGAGTGCAATAGAATGGCAAACAGAAAGAGAGAACGATCGTGAGATAGAGATAGCGATAGAGAGACAGACAGAGAAAGACAGCGATAGAGAGACAGACAGAGACAAAGTGAGCAGTACAGAGACAGAGTGAGAGAGCAATAGAGAGAGAGACAAAGAGAAAGTGATAGAGAGAAAGACAACGATAGAGAGAGACAAAGATAGAGACAGAGAGAGCAATAGAGAGAGAGAGTGACAGAGAGACAGACAGAGAGAGCAATAGAGAGTGAGAGAATTATAGAGACAGAGAGAGCAATATAGACAGAGAGAGCAATACACAGAGACAGTGAGCAATAGAGAGAAAGAGAATGAGCCATAGAGATAGTGAGACAGAAAGAGAGCAATAGAGAGACAGACAGAGTAATAGAGAGACAGAGAGAGCGATAGAGACAGAAAGAGAGCAACAGAGAAACAGACAGAGAGAGCAATATAGAAACAGACAGAGAGCGTGATAGAGAAACACACAGAGGGAGAGAGATCGAGAAACAGAGAGCAATAAAGAGACAGACAGAAAGAGAGAATGATAGAGAGACAGAAAGAGACAGAGAGAGCAGTAGAGAGACAGGGAAACACAGAGAGAAAGCAATAGAGAGATGGAGAGGGCAATAGAAAGACAGAAAAACATAGAAAGAAAGTGATAGAAAGACAGAGAGAGCGATAGAGAGACAGTGCGGGAAGGAGTCATAGAGACAGAGAGAGATAGCGATAGAGAGACAGAGAGAAACAGAGAGAAGGTGAAAGAGAGAAACACAGAGAGATAGCGATAGACAGAGAGAGTGATAGAGAGACAGACTGATAGAAAGACAGACAAAGAGAGAGCAATAAAGAGATAGACAGAGTGATAGAGAGAAAGACAGAGAGCGATAGAGACAGATAGAGAGAGCAACAGAGAGACAGAAAGAGAGCAATAGAGAAACTGACAGAAAAAAAGAGTGATAGAAAAACAGACAGAGGGAGACAGTGATAGAGAAACAGAGAGAAAGAGTGCAATAGAATGGCAAACAGAAAGAGAGAACGATCATGAGACAGAGATAGCGATAGAGAGACAGAAACAGAGAGAGAGCAATAGAGAGACAGAGAAACAGAGAGAAAGCGATAGACAGAGAGAGAGAGCAATAGACAGAAAGAGAGAGATAGTGAGACGAAGAGATAGATGGCAATAGAGAGACAGACAGCATTAGAGAGGGACAGTGATACAGAGACAGAGAGAGATAACGATACAGAGACAGAGATAAACAAACAGAGAGAGAGAGTGAAAGAGAGATAAAGAAAGACAAAGAGAAATTGATAGAGAGAGAATAATAGAAAGAAAGAGAGAGAGCGATATAGAGATAGTGAGACAGACAGAAGGAGAGCAATAGAGAGACAGACAGAGTGATAGAGAGACAGAGAGAGCAATAGAGAGACACATAAAGAGAGTGATAAAGAAAAAGACAGAAAGAGAGCAATAAACAGACAGACAGAAAGAGAGAGCGATAGAGAAACAGAGAGAGGGAGAGAGTGATAGAGAAACAGACAGAAGAAGAGTGAGAGAGAAAGAGAGGGCAATAGAGAGACAGACAGAAAGAGAGAACAATAGAGAGATATAGCGATAGAGAGACAGAAACAGACATAGAGAGCGATAGAGAGACAGAGAAACACAGAAAGTGATAGAGAGGCAGAGAGAGCGATAGACAGAAAGAAAGAGATAAATAGGAGACAGACAGAGAGCAATAGAGAGACAGAGCGATAAAATGAGAGACAGAACGATAAAATGAGAGAGTGCGAGAAAGAGTGATAGAGACAAAGAGAAACACAGAGAGAGGGTGAAAGAGAGACAAAAAAAACACAAAGAGAAAGCGATAGACAGAGAGAGAGTGATAGAAAGATAGTGAGAGACAGAGAGAGAGAGAGCAATAAAGGAACAGACAGAATGATAGATAGAGAGACAGAAAGAGAGCAATAGAGAAACAAAAGAAAGAAAGAGCGATAGAGAAACAGACATAAAGAGAGAGCGATAGAGAAACAGACAGAGGGAGACAGTGATAGAGAAACCAACAGAGGAAGAGTGATAGAGAAACAGGGAGAGAGAGAGAGAGCAATAGAATGGCAAACAGAAAGAGAGAACGATAGAGTCAGAGATAGTGATAAGAGACAGAAATAAAGAGAGAGCAATAGAGAGACAGAGAGAGCAATAGAGAGACAGAAAAACACAGAGAGAAAGCGATAGAGACATAGACTGAGAGTGATAGACAGAAAGAGATAGATAGATAGATAGTGAGACAGAGAGAGAGCAATAGAGAGACAGACAAAGCGATAGAGAGAGAGACAGTGAGAGAAAGAGTGATAGAGACAGAGAGAGATAGCGATAGAGAGACAGAGAGCAACAGAGGGTGAAAGAGAGACAAAGAAACCCAGAGAGAAACCGAAAGACAGAGAGAGATCAATAGACAGAAAGAGAGAGAGCGATATAGAGATAGTAAATGTATCATATACATATACATATCTAGGATATAGAGATAGTCAGACAGACAGAGAGAGAGCAATAGAGAGACAGAGAGAGCGATAGAGAGACAGACAGAAAGAGAGAGCGATAGAGAAACACAGAGGGAGAGAGTGATAGAGAAACAGACAGAGGGAGAGTAATAGAGAAACAGAGAGAGAGAGCAATAGAGAGACAGACAGAAAAAGAGAATGATAAAATAACAGAGATAGCGATAGAGACAGAAACAGACAGAGGGAGTGATAGAGAGACAGAAACACAGAGAGAAAGCAATAGAGAGATGGAGAGAGTGATAGAGAGACAGAAAAAAACACCTAGAGAGAGCGATAGACAGAAAAGAAGAAATAGATAGTGATACAGACAGAGAGAGCAATAGAGAGACAGAAAGAGTGATAGCATGAGAGACAGTGAGAGAAAGAGTGATAGAGACAAGGAGAGATAGTGATAGAGACAGACAGAAAAAGAGCAATATGGAAACAGACAGAAGGAGAGCGAGATAAACAGACAGAAAGAGAGAGTGATAGAGAAACAGAGGGAGCAATAGAGAGATAGCAATAGGAAGACAGACAGAAAGAGAGAAAGAAAGAGAGACAGATAGCGATACAGAGAAACAGAGAGAGCAATAGAGAGACAGACAGAATGATAGAGAGACAGACAGACAGTGATAGAAAAACAGACAGAGCAATAGAGAGACAGACAGAAAGAGAGCAATAGAGAAAGAGACAGAAAGAGAGAGTGATAGAGAAACAGCGAGAGCAATAGAGAGAGAACGATAGAGAGACAGAGATGGCGATAGAGAGACAGGGAAACACAGAAAGAAAGCAATAGACAGAGAGAGTGACAGAGGGACAAATAGAGAGAGCGCAATAGAAAGACAGAGAGAGAGAGAGCGATAGAAAAAGAGGGATAGACAGACAGAATGAGAGATATAGACAGACAGAGAAATTGATAGAGAGACAGAGAGCGATAGAGAGACAAAGAGTGATAGAAAGACCAGAGAAAGCGATAGAGAGAGTGATAGAGAGACAGAGAGAGAGCAATAGAGACTGAAAGAGAGGGCGATAGAGAGAGAGAGCAAGAGACAGACAGACAGAGATAGAAAGAGAACAAAAGAGACAGAGTGATACATAGACAGAAAGAGAGAGACAGAGAGAGATAGAAACAAACAAAAAGAGAGACAGAGAGAGAAGCAGACAGAGAGACAGACAATGAGAGAGACAAACAAACAGAGAGAAAGAAACAGAGCATGCGAGACAGACAGAGAAATAGACAAACAGAGAGGGACCTGTAGGCTTTTTATATTAGATATCTGCTCCAAATATAAAGTGACTCTCTAAATAATTGCCTCACCAAGCAGATTTAGAAGTTCACAACCAGCACTCCTGAACATCGGGTCAATCTAGTTACATGTACGGCAGGTCCGGACCCTCAGCTGTGCAGCAGCTCATCAGACCGCGCAGTTCTAGAATTCGGGGTAGTTTTCTGCATTCAGTGGATTACAGTGACATCTGGTGGCCAGGATAAGGGACTGCACACAGCAACAGGCCATCAACTGACACTGCAGCGAACGGGACTGAAGAGCCGGACTGATAGTCTAGTGTGTATTCACATGGGCAAAACAGAGTCGCACCCAACATTCTTGGGCACGGCTTGCAACACACAGCAGACAGACACCCCGTCCATGTGCTATGCGATGTGCGGGGGGCCGCCTGTTCTCTTCTCGTACAAGACTTGCACGAAATTAGGACATTCTGCACTTTTTACATCACACAGCATCGTTGCGAGACAAAAATCACCCATTGCGAATGTATTGTATGCGTCTTGCAGGGCATAAACCTTGCACGATGTTCTCATCTGTGTGAATGCATCCTTACTTGTACTAATACATTGTAACCAACTTACATTGCTTGCAACAAGTGTATTTAAACCATAGATCACAAAGTATCAGATCCATAGTTTCCACTCACTGACAGCAAGCAGAGATGCTGGTGAAGAATTCACGTCTATTAGAAAGATGCAGTACCTTCCATTCTATAAGCATGAAGTTGTATTTAATTAACATTGGACAAGCCCTTTAAGGACAAAAGGACAAACGTTGGACTACTGTACGGTCTGTGACACCTGCAATGGGGGCGGCGGGGGGGGGGCAGTAGTTACACAAAAACCCCCACCCAGGCTGAGACATCTGAGACAGACCAGTGAATGACTTGTCTGGGGTGTGAGGTGCAGGTCCATTATACAGGATCCTAGGAGGAATGTATCACCGCCCTGTGAAGAGGAAGCTGCTGTTTCTGCGCCTTTGATGTACCTGCCCCCTCCTATAACTGCGCTGTCTGCAGCCCCACCTGCAGATCATCACCACTAATCACTGAGCTATCCAAAATCTTAGCAATTCACAGAAACAATGCAGGGACATGGCTGAAATACACAGACATGATCCATGTAATACCGCTAACTGCCTGAAGGGGCATCACAGTCCTCACTCCGCACAGTAACCACCAAGTCTGATCATACTCGTATATCTGGCATCACCTTCACGGTTACAACGGGCGGGACTCGGCAACTAGTTTCAGGTATTCAGTGTAAGAAAAATGTGCAAAATATTGTACATCTGTCATAGCAGACGGAGAGGAGAGAGGGCGTCCTCTGATAATGCGGGGGATCTAGTGATCTGTTATCAGGATCCATTCATGATGGATAATATTAATCTTTATTTATATAGCGCCAACATATTCCGCAGCGCTTACAAGACAGGGGGAATAAAGCAAGACAACCGTTATATGGAGTAATCAATTAATGGAAACAATAGGGGTGAGGGTCCTGCTCTAATGAGCTTACATACTACAGATAATGGGGGGATACAGAAGGTAAGGGGGCTGGAGATGTGCACGGTATGGCGGGGTGGAGAGTGAGGGATGCTATACACATAGACAATGGTCAGGCCGTATAGTGGCGGAATCGGTGTGACTGCAGGGGGTGGTTGATTAGGCTAGCAGGGATTGCAGTCAGTAGGTCAGGGAGCATGTTATCAGGTGGAGTACAGAGGGGTTTGGTTTAGAGGATATGGTATGCCTCCCTGAAGAGGTGCGTTTTTAGAGCACGCCTGAAGTTTAGTGTGTCAGTGATTACTCTGGATATTTTTTGGTAGTGCGTTCCAGAGGACCGGTGCTGCTCTGGAGAAGTCTTGGAGGCGGGAATGAGAGGTTTGAATTAGAGGGGCACTTAGTCTGATTTTATTAGTGGACCAGAGGGCGCGGGCTGGGTGGTGAATTGAGATGAGGGATACAATATAGGGGGGGCGCTGCGCTGTGGATGAGGGATACAATGTAAGGCGGCGCAGTGCTGTGGATGAGGGATACAATGTAGGGCGGTGCTGTGGATGTGGGATACAATGTAGGGCGAGGCTGTGCTGTGGATGAGGGATACAATGTAGGGTGGTGCTGTGCTGTGGATGAGGGATACAATGTAGGGCGGCGCTGTGCTGTGGATGAGGGATACAATGTAGGGCAGTGTGGTGCTGTGGATGAGGGATACAATGTAGGGCGGCGCTGTGCTGTGGGTGTGGGATACAATGTAGGGCAGTGCTGTGGATGAGGGATACAATGTAGGGCGGTGCTGCGCTGTGGATGAGGGATACAATGTAGGGCGGCGCTGTGCTGTGGATGAGGGATACAATGTAGGGCGGCGTGGTGCTGTGGATGAGGGATACAATGTAGGGCGGCGTGGTGCTGTGGATGAGGGTTACAATGTAGGGCGGTGCGGTGCTGTGGATGAGGGATACAATGTAGGGCGGTGCTGTGGATGTGGGATACAATGTAGGGCGGTGCTGCGCTGTGGATGAGGGATACAATGTAGGGTGGCGCAGTGCTGTGGATGAGGGATACAATGTAGGGCGGCGTGGTGCTGTGGATGAGGGATACAATGTAGGGCGGTGCGGTGCTGTGGATGAGGGATACAGTGTAGGGCGGTGCTGCGCTGTGGATGAGGGATACAATGTAGGGCGGTGCGGTGCTGTGGGTGTGGGATACAATGTAGGGCAGTGCTGTGGATGAGGGATACAATGTAGGGCGGTGCTGCGCTGTGGATGAGGGATACAATGTAGGGCGGTGCTGTGCTGTGGATGAGGGATACAATGTAGGGCGGTGCTGTGCTGTGGATGAGGGATACAATGTAGGGCGGCGTGGTGCTGTGGATGAGGGATACAATGTAGGGCGGCGCGGTGCTGTGGATGAGGGATACAGTGTAGGGCGGCGCTGTGCTGTGGACGAGGCATACAATGTAGGGCGGCGTGGTACTGTGGATGAGGGATACAATGTAGGGCGGTGCTGTGCTGTGGATGAGGGATACAATGTAGGGCGGTGCTGTGCTGTGGATGAGGGATACAATGTAGGGCGGTGCTGCGCTGTGGATGAGGGATACAATGTAGGGTGGTGCTGTGCTGTGGATGAGGGATACAATGTAGGGCGGTGCTGTGCTGTGGATGGGGGATACAATGTAGGGCGGTGCTGTGGATGAGGGATACAATGTAGGGCGGCGCGGTGCTGTGGATGAGGGATACAGTGTAGGGCGGCGCTGTGCTGTGGACGAGGCATACAATGTAGGGCGGCGTGGTACTGTGGATGAGGGATACAATGTAGGGCGGCGCTGCGCTGTGGATGAGGGATACAATGTAGGGCGGCGCTGTGCTGTGGACGAGGCATACAATGTAGGGCGGCGTGGTACTGTGGATGAGGGATACAATGTAGGGCGGCGCTGCGCTGTGGATGAGGGATACAGTGTAGGGCGGCGCTGTGCTGTGGATGAGGGATACAGTGTAGGGCGGCGCTGTGCTGTGGAGGGCTTTATGGATGAAGGTGGGGAGTTTAAATTGAATTCTGTATTTAACGGGCAGCCAGTGCAGTGACCGGCACAGGGCAGAGGCGTCCGAGTAGCGGCTGGACATGAAGATGAGCCTGGCTGCCGCATTCAGGATGGATTGGAGAGGGTAGAGTCTGGTGCAGGGGAGGCCGATCAGCAACGAGTTGTAATAATCGAGCCGAAAGTGGATGAGGGCAACAGTGAGCGTTTATATCGCTGTAAGATGGTGAAGCAGCCCTCCGGATGTGAATGTACCTGTTTCTGTAAGTAAGTTTATGCTGTTATAACTGACATTTTGTTGTTTGACCACAAGAGGTCGCTGTGGCCTGGAATGCAACAGAGGAGAGGAAGTGCATCATCACTGCCCAGACAGGATAGAGCTCAGAAGAAAAGAGAGAAGTGTGTTGGATTCTTGTGAAGTGTGCTTTGGAGGGCTGGAGAGAGTGACCCAATGTGATCCACGTGGATAAGGACCCCTAAAGAACTGGCGTTACAGTGAAGAAGAGCTGAAATAGAGACTGTTCCAGAGTTTGTCAGACCCCCATCCTTACAGAGAAGATTGCCATTAGGGGCCGCGCTCAGAAGTTGCAGCGTCAGTGAGTTCACATGGTTCTCGGATGAACTCCTATTCCTGCCGTTCCCGACAAAGTATAGAGGTACCCAACAGACCCGGGTCAGCCAGAGAACGAAGGCCTCTGGTGTAGCCATACACGCAACTCATTGTAGGTTTGGCGCCAAACTGCTCGAGACTGATAACAAGGCCTGGAGTTAGTTAGTTGGTTAGTTAGTTAGTTAGTTGGTTAGTTAGTTAGTTAGGCCTACTGTCTGTCACAGGCCGCACTACTGGGGACTGACCTGTCTAATAACCCTCAAACACAGAGAACTCTATGGAGCTGGAATTCCCAGAGTTAGACAGAGAGCGCTTTCTACAAAGGTCTAAAAGTCACATGTTCTATAACTTTACATTTCCTTGGCTTGTGAGCTATATACTGTTATCTGTTTGGTGGTCCTGTGGTTGGGGAGGACAGGGGTATGTTGGTAAGATCGTAAGCTCTTGTGTTCTGCGGCTGGTGCTTCCCCAGCATCCTCACTAATTGTTCCTGTTTCTAGGGTGATAGAAGGTAATAGCGGCTGGTTACAGACAGTCCGCAGATAGGCAAAAGCTTGGAGTATATTGGAAGCACACATATAACTCCAAGGCAGCAGGTGTGCTGGGAGTTATGGTGCCACACACTGAGATGGGGATGTCACGATGAGGTCGGTTAGTGGAGGGTGGAAACACCAGGAGGTCAGTTTTCGAGAGGTTCAGTTTTAGGTAGAGAGAGGACATAGTGTTAGCAACAGCGGTCAGACAGTTGGTGGCGTTCTGGAGGAATGTTGCTGTGATGTCACGGGAAGAGGTGTATAGCTGGGTGTCATCAGCATAGAGATGGTACTGAAAGCTGAATCTCCTGATGGTCTGTCCAGTGGGGGCTGTGGAGATGGAGAAGAGGAGGGGGCTGAGGCCCGAACCATAGGGGACCCCAACAGCAAGGGGAAGAGGAGGGGGCGAGGACCGAGCCATAGGGGAACCCAACAGCAAGGGGAAGAGGAGGGAAAGGGGCCAAGGACCAAGTCCTGAAGGACCAAAACAGTAAGAGGAAGAGGAGGGGAGGTAGAGCCAGCAAAGCAGACACTGACGGAGCGATCAGATAGGTAGGAGGACAACCAGGAGAGAGCAGTGTCCTTTAGGCCAATGGAGCGAAGCATACTGAGGAGGAGTTTGTGGTCAACAGTATCAAATGCTGCAGAGAGATCGAGGAGGATCAGTAGGGAGTAATCACCCCTCGATTTAGCCATCAGGAGATCGTTTGACACTTTAGTTAGGGCGGTTTCTACCGAGTGTAGGGGGAAGAAGCTGGACTGTAGGGGTTCAAGAAGAGAGTTTTCTGAAAAATAGCTTATAAGGCGAGAGTAAACCAGGCGTTCTAGTAGTCTGTAGATGAAGGGGAGGTTGGAGATGGGTTGGTAGTTGGCAGCATCAGTCGCGTCAAGAGCTGGTTTCTTAAGCAGTGGTGATATGATGGCGTGTTTGAATGAGGAGGGGAAAATGGCAGAGGTCAGAAAGAGATTTAATATAGTGGTGAGAGGAGAGATAACCACTGGGGAGAGGGATCGGAGGAGGTGAGAGCGAAGAGGGTCGCTAGAGCAGGTGGTGGGGCGAGCAGAGGAAAGAAGTCTGGAGACTTCTTCCTCTGTTGTTGGTCTGAGTACAGAGAGTGAGCAGGAGCTAGATGCAGTATTGATGAGACTAGGGTCAGGGCTAATCTGGGATTGGGAAACTATCTCCTGACGGATGTCGTCAATTTCATTTTGAAGTAAACAGACAGCTTTTCGGCACAGATCTTTCATGGAATGGGGGACTGCAGTTTAGGGGTGAGGAGGGAGTGAAAAGTGTCAGAGTCATTTAGGGTTGAGATAGTGAGGAGACGAGAGAGGTGATGTAGACTTGTTTGGCATAGTGGAGGACTAGGTTGTTGGTTCTGAGGAGGGTAATGTAGTAAAGAGAGAAAACCAGGAGTCAGTATCTGGAATTCTTGTACCAATAGCAGAAGGGAAGCTGAATCAAACACTGTGGAGCAGAATCTCATACTTATAGGATACGCTTTTATAGGAAGTCCAATTTACAGGTAGGGTGGAGTCAAAACATGGACTAGATCAGGGTTACAGCAACAAGGCTGCGTTTCTGAAAGGCAACTGTCGAAAAGCTGGATAGCTCAGTAAGAAGGGCTAGTGCTTGGAGAGCAGGAGCTTTCCAGTTTGAGTCCTGATAGTAGTCCACCTCTTCCAGGATGGCCTCTGGATGTCCCAGGGGCTGGCTTACCAGGGTACCTCCTGTGGAACTTCCCTATGAGTCTTCGTGCATGCATATTTTGTTCTAGTTCCTAGGACTTTTCCTCTGGCCTGTATCCCCGCCTTTGTATGGTATTGTTATTATTACATCTTTCATACTCGAGAAGATAAGCAAGATCCATGGCCTCAGAATACTATTACAGATTTACGGATTATGGATCCACTGGAACGACCAACCAAGCTGAGACCTGTCCTGGAGTGGTTGGCAGCTGACTCCTCAGATAGAGAGACTACAGCCAGGAATTCAGAACAAACAGACAGAACTCAGATTCAGAAATACAGACTGAACTCAGACAGAACTCAGAGAGCAGGGCAGAACTGCAAAGTTCATTGACAGAACTATGGAACAAACTCAGGAACACAGACTCAGGACTCAGACAACTCAGAACAGAGGTTATGGATTACATACTCACAGACAGACAGAGGCAAGACAGATAGCCAAGCACTCAAAACACTCACCAGTATACCCGCACAAATAAACAGATGGAATTGCTAAAATAAGTACGAGGAATTAGTTTGTGAATTGGCCAAGTCCCTTTAGCCGTTGTCTTGCGGTCCCTACTCTAATGAGACGACTAACCCCAGGTATATATAAGCATCAGACCTGAGAGGTTGCCTCACTGGAGCAAAACCCTGCCAGCACAATCAACCACACCTGTGAAGCTGAGCTGCTAGATGATATTATCCTGCATTCCATGCAGTCGTAAAACTTCCTGGATCATCAACTCTGCGGTGTGCTTGGCGGTGAGAATCTTTTCAATGGGGACGAAGTGAGCAATCTTCATAAATCGATCCCCAGCAACAAAGATGGTAGTCATTACTTTCGAGGGGGCAGGTCCCCTGTAAAGTCCATTGGTATAGATCACCATGGCTTGGATGGAATTGGCAGAGGTTGTAGGAAACTCAGAAGGCGAGCTTGTGGCGTCTTGTTCCCGGTTCTTGTTTCTCAAGAGGTGACATATCTCTTCACATCCTTCCTGCAGTCAGGTCAACAGAAGCAGGAGTTCCAGAGTTTTCGTGACCCCCAAGGTGAACGGCCAGCTTGGAATCGTGGACCAGTTTGAGGACTTTGAGTTGACCAATCTCGGGAACGTATAGTTGGTGCTCCCACCTCCAAAGTCCATTCTCAAAAGAGAGCCTCGTATCCTTGGAAAGATGACTCAGTAAAGGGTCACTTTCGTAACTTCCCTTAAGCTTTGTTAGGAGGTCCTTAGGATGCAGGATACCTAAAAAGAATTTGGGGGGATAAAATTGTGTGTTCTGTATTAGACTTGTCTTCAGGCTCAGAAAATATCCTGGACAATGCATCTGCCTTGCCATTTCAGGAACCGGGGCAGTAGGACACAACCAAATTAAACTTGGAATAGAACTGTGCCCATCTTGCTTGTCTCGCAGATAACCTCTTGGAAATATGGAGAAATTCTAAATTTCTATGGTCAGTAAGGACTGTTACTGGATGATGGGCTTCTTCCAAGATGCCAACATGGGAATGTGGACACATATAGAATATTTTTCCTGCTTTTACGAGGTGAACAAGATTCGGTAGAATCAAAACGCGTTCTCCGTGCACCTTGTCTTGTAAGCACATTCTTCAATAAAAGCAGGAAAAATACTTTGTATATGTCCACATTCCCATGTTTGCATCTACAAATTCAAGTGTAACCATCCAGACCGTATGGTAAAGGACGTGAGTATTATCCTGACTACACAGAGTAAAAATGAGGGTGGACTGATACAATAAGGTGAGATTCAATTTGTTCTTATATGTAGAAGCTCCTTCCAAGAGGTGCCTCCATTTGGTTAAAGCCACCTTGATGGCCAGAAGCTCCTTGTTCCCGACATCATAGTTTTTCTCCTTGGGTGATAAGGTGTAGGACAGAAATGCACACGGATGTAGTTGCATCAAATCTCCAACTCATCATGATAGGATAGTTCCCACAATGGAATTGAAGGCATCCACAACAACAAAAGGCAATTCTGGTCTTGGGTGGATCAACACCACTGCGGAAGTAAACAGAGTCTTTAGTTTCTCCAAAGCGACTGTCAGGTTGTGCTGCTGGGATCTGTTCTTCTACTGGGTTCCAGCAGCACTCTTTCACAGGTGTGTAATAATTAAGCTGGCTGGGTGTGGAGTTCCTCCTGCCAGCCAATCCCCATTGGTCTGCTGCATATATATACACCAGTCCCTCTGCAAAAGAAAGCTGGCATCCCTTCACTCTATGGTTTTGTTTCCTGCATGCTTGTTATATGTGCTATGTGTGTGAACAGTGTCTTGTCCAGTGTTTGCACAAGTGGCCAGTCTTTTTCTGTCTTGCATGCTAGCCTTAGAGTGTTGGTGTGAAGTGTGTTCTGTCCTGCTGGATCGTTTATCATCTCTGGGATAGAGTGGCCCTTAGGTTTCAGTACGGTGCTGCCCTTAACGGGGCGATTGCCCTGCTTGCAGGCAGGGTTCCGGTGGATATTGTCTTGTTAGAGTAGGGACCTGCAAGACAATGAGGAGCCTTGAAGTGGCTTGTGGGCTTAAGTGACTTGGCCAATTCATGAACCAATACCTCGTACTTTCATAGCAATACCATCTGCTTATGCATGCTGGGATGCTTGGTGAGTGTGTTGGTCATTTTTCAGTTCTTGAGAGGAGTGATTGGATTAGGTTGGTGTCTCTATACTGGGTGATATTCTGCCATATTCAGATAAGTACTGGTCTTCAATTCTGTTGTTTTCTGTTACCTTCATTGTTTTGTTTTGCTGTGTCAGTGCACCTCTCCAGGGCTTCTTATAGGGATAGTCAGGACCCAGGAAAAGACAGTGGGGCTGTCCTTATCAGGACAATGACTCTGCTTGTAGGCAGGGGCTCCTCACTTCCCTGTTAGGTAAGGAACAGGTTTTTCCATATTTAGTTCCAGGAGTGGTGTTCACTGTCCAGCATAATTTTGGTATATTCCATTTACGTTCTGTGTGAACGTCACTCTGCGGTGGACGGGACAGGGACTTGTGCCTTCGGGGACCTGGAAAACATGTGTGCTTTCTTTGTGAAGGAGGTGATGGGAAAGATGACTTTTGAGAAGTCCTTGATAAATTTTCTGTAGAAGTTCGCGGAACCAATCAGGTGCTGTACTTCCTTGAAATTTCTTGGAATGGGCCAATGGATATCCAATGGGTATCCATACTTAAGCCATCTGGGGAGATAATGTATCCCAAGAATTGCATTTGGGTCTGTTCAAAATCACACTTCTCTAAGTTGATGTAGAGGTTATTCTTTTGGAGTCATTCCAAGACCAACCTGTAATGTTTCTCCAAATTGTCCGATAAGATGAGGATGTCGTCAAGATATACTACTATGAGTTTATCCAACAGGTCTTGAAATACGTCATTGATGAAGTGCTGGAAGGTAACGGGAGCATTGCAGAGACCGAATGGCATCACTAGAGTTTCGAAGTATCTTCTTTACCTTGTTTTGAAAGCTGTCTTCTATTCATCTCCGCGGTGGATCTGTACCAGATGATATGCTCCTCTGAGGTCCAGTTTAGTAAAGACCTTGGCTGCCCGAAGCCTCTCCAGCAGTTCTGGGATTAATGGGAGCAGATAGTGATTCTTAATAGTGATCTTGATTAGTTCCCGATAATTAATGCTTGGTCAAAGGGTAGAATATTTCTTTTCAATGAAGAAAATGAGTGGCCGGATGAAGCTCTTCTTTAGATTTTCATACGAATATTCCAGAAGGGTTCGTAACTCTGGTTCCAAAAGGTTGTAGATATGCCCAAATGAACTAGAAGATCCAGGGAGCAGCTCAATACAACAGTCATATGGCTGATGAGGGGCAGCTGGTCAGCTTTCTTCTTGCTTCAAACATCCCTGAACATCTGGTAGTGAACTGGTTTAAAGTCCTGTTGACCATCCTTGAGGTCTTGCACTGGTTTAGAGGCGGATGATGCCATCTGGCAGTTCTCTTTACAGTATTCAGAAGGGAAGGCAATGGTCCTTGTTTCCCAGTCGATAGAGGAATTATGAGTAAAGAAGCACGGGATCCCAAGAATCAGTGGAAATTTAGGAGACGAGATAAGCTGGAAGTTGATTGTTCCTTGATGGGCAGAATTCATGTTGAGCTCTAATTCAATAGTATCCCGTGTGACGGGGCCTGAAGGGTGACCCATCCACAGTTTCCATATCGATCGGTATGGGCTTAAGTCTGGTTACAATGTTTTTGTCATGTGCGAACATTAAATCGATGTACTTTCCTCCCGCTCTGGAATCGAACATCGCTGAGCACTGCGTCTTCTGATTACCTGTCAAAATATCTATTAGGAGGACAAAATGGTGGAGCGGGGGAAGGGTTTTCGCACCATCTGAACTACTGGTGCAAAGGTGTGTTTGGTGGCATGCCCTTGTTTCCTGATGGCTTGATTGGTTGTGGTCAGCAACTGGTAATCATGGTATGCAGTACAAAGGATGAGGCGGGTAATGTAGTCAGGAAAGAAAGTCAGGAATCAGCAACGGGTAATCATGGTATACAGTACAAGGGAGGAGGCGGGTAATGTAGTCAGAAGACAAAGCCAGGAGTCAGCAATAGGTAATCACGGTAGGCAGTACAAGGGATGAGGTGGGTAATGTAGTCAGGAAAGAAAGCGAGGAGTCAGCAACGGGTAATCACAGTATGCAGTAGAAGGGATAAGGTGGGTAACGTAGTCAGGAGAGAAAGCTAAGGGTCAGCAACGGGTAATCATGGTATGCAGGGCTGGATAGCTTATTAAGAAGGGCACCACTTGGAGTGCAGAAGGCTCCCACTTTTAGTCCCGACACTAGTGATGTCACGGGAGCAGAGTGTGTATGAAGCTAGTGCTGTCATAGGCGCAGATTGTGTATGAGTCTAGTGATGTCACAGAGGCAGTGTGTGTATGAGTTTAATGATGTCACAGGAACAGTGTGTGTATGAGTCTAGTGATGTCACAGAGGCAGTGTGTGTATGAGTCTAGTGATGTCACAGGAGCAGTGTGTGTATGAGTCTAGTGATGTCACAGGAGCAGTGTGTGTATGAGTCTAGTGATGTCACAGGAGCAGTGTGTGTATGAGTCTAGTGATGTCACAGGAGCAATGTGTGTATGAGTCTAGTGATGTCACAGGAGCAGTGTGTGTATGAGTCTAGTGATGTCACAGGAGCAATGTGTGTACGAGTCTAGTGATGTCACAGGGACAGTGTGTGTACGAGTCTAGTGATGTCACAGGAACAGTGTGTGTACGAGTCTAGTGATGTCACAGGAGCAGTGTGTGTACGAGTCTGATGACGTCACAGGAGCAGTGTGTGTACGAGTCTAGTGATGTCACAGGAGCAGTGTGTGTATGAGTCTAGTGATGTCACAGGAGCAGTGTGTGTATGAGTCTAGTGATGTCACAGGAGCAGTGTGTGTATGAGTCTAGTGATGTCACAGGAGCAGTGTGTGTATGAGTCTAGTGATGTCACAGGAGCAATGTGTGTATGAGTCTAGTGATGTCACAGAAGCAGTGTGTGTATTAATGTATTGATGTCACAGGAGCAGTGTGTATGAATTTAATGATGTCACAGGAGGAGTGTCTATATGAATCAAATGATGTCACAGAAGTAGTGTGTGTATCAATCTGTTAATGTCACAGAAGGAGAGTGTGTATGCGTCTAGTGATATGACAGAAACAGTATGTGTATGAGTTTAATGATGTCACAGGAGCAGTGTGTGTATAAATCTAATGATGTCCCAGGAGAGGTGTGTATATGAAAATAGTTATGTCAAGGGGGCAGTGTGTATACGAGTTTAATAATGTCACAGGAACAGTATGTCTATATAAATCTAGTGATGTCACAGAAGCAGTGTATACGAGTTTATTAATGTCACAGGAGCAGTATGTCTATATGAATCTAGTGATGTCACAGGAGCAGTGTGTGTGTGAGTCTAGTGATGTCACAGAAGCAAGGTGTGTATGTGTCTGGATGTCACAGAAACAGGGTGTGTTTGAGTTTAATGATGTCACAGGAGCAGTGTGTGTGTATGAGTCTAGTGATATTACATGGCCAGTGTATGTATCAGTTTAATGATGTCACAGGAACAGTGTGTGTATGAGTCTAGTGATGTCACAGGAGCAGTGTGTGTATCAGTCTAGTGATGTCACAGAAGCAAGGTGTGTATGAGTCTGGATGTCACAGAAACAGGGTGTGTTTGAGTTTAATGATGTCACAGGAGCAGTGTGTGTATGAGTCTAGTGATATTACATGGCCAGTGTGTGTATGAGTTTAATGATGTCACAGGAACAGTGTGTGTATGAGTCTAGTGATGTCACAGAGGCAGTGTGTGTATGAGTTTAATGATGTCACAGGAACAGTGTGTGTATGAGTCTAGTGATGTCACAGGAGCAGTGTGTGTACGAGTCTAGTGATGTCACAGGACCAGTGTGTGTACGAGTCTAGTGATGTCACAGGAGCAGTGTGTGTATGAGTCTAGTGATGTCACAGGAGCAGTGTGTGTATGAGTCTAGTGATGTCACAGGAGCAGTGTGTGTATGAGTCTAGTGATGTCACAGGAGCAGTGTGTGTATGAGTCTAGTGATGTCGCAGGAGCAGTGTGTGTATGAGTCTAGTGATGTCGCAGGAGCAGTGTGTGTATGAGTCTAGTGATGTCACAGAAGCAAGGTGTGTATGTGTCTGGATGTCACAGAAACAGGGTGTGTTTGAGTTTAATGATGTCACAGGAGCAGTGTGTGTATGAGTCTAGTGATATTACATGGCCAGTGTGTGTATCAGTTTAATGATGTCACAGGAACAGTGTGTGTATGAGTCTAGTGATGTCACAGGAGCAGTGTGTGTATCAGTCTAGTGATGTCACAGAAGCAAGGTGTGTATGAGTCTGGATGTCACAGAAACAGGGTGTGTTTGAGTTTAATGATGTCACAGGAGCAGTGTGTGTATGAGTCTAGTGATATTACATGGCCAGTGTGTGTATGAGTTTAATGATGTCACAGGAACAGTGTGTGTATGAGTCTAGTGATGTCACAGGAGCAGTGTGTGTACGAGTCTAGTGATGTCACAGGACCAGTGTGTGTACGAGTCTAGTGATGTCACAGGAGCAGTGTGTGTATGAGTCTAGTGATGTCACAGGAGCAGTGTGTGTATGAGTCTAGTGATGTCGCAGGAGCAGTGTGTGTATGAGTCTAGTGATGTCACAGGAGCAGTGTGTGTATGAGTCTAGTGATGTCGCAGGAGCAGTGTGTGTATGAGTCTAGTGATGTCACAGGAGCAGTGTGTGTATGAGTCTAGTGATGTCACAGGAGCAGTGTGCGTTTGAGTCTAGTGATGTCGCAGGAGCAGTGTGTGTATGAGTCTAGTGATGTCGCAGGAGCAGTGTGTGTATGAGTCTAGTGATGCCACAGGAGCAGTGTGTGTATGAGTCTAGTGATGTCACAGGAGCAGTGTGTGTATGAGTCTAGTGATGTCACAGGAGCAGTGTGTGTTTGAGTCTAGTGATGTCGCAGGAGCAGTGTGTGTATGAGTCTAGTGATGTCACAGGAGCAGTGTGTGTATGAGTCTAGTGATGTCACAGGAGCAGTGTGTGTATGAGTCTAGTGATGTCACAGGAGCAGTGTGTGTTTGAGTCTAGTGATGTCGCAGGAGCAGTGTGTGTATGAGTCTAGTGATGTCACAGGAGCAGTGTGTGTATGAGTCTAGTGATGTCACAGGAGCAGTGTGTGTATGAGTCTAGTGATGTCACAGGAGCAGTGTGTGTTTGAGTCTAGTGATGTCGCAGGAGCAGTGTGTGTATGAGTCTAGTGATGTCACAGGAGCAGTGTGTGTATAAGTCTAGTGATGTCACAGGAGCAGTGTGTGTATGAGTCTAGTGATGTCACAGGAGCAGTGTGTGTATGAGTCTAGTGATGTCACAGGAGCAATGTGTGTATGAGTCTAGTGATGTCACAGGAGCAATGTGTGTATATGAATCTAGTGATATTACATGACCAGTTTGTGTATGAGTTTAATGATGTCACAGGAACAGTGTGTGTATGAGTCTAGTGATGTCACAGAGGCAGTGTGTGTATGAGTCTAGTGATGTCACAGGAACAGTGTGTGTATGAGTCTAGTGATGTCACAGGAGCAGTGTGTGTACAAGTCTGATGATGTCACAGGAGCAGTGTGTGTACGAGTCTAGTGATGCCACAGGAGCAGTGTGTGTACGAGTCTGATGATGTCACAGGAGCAGTGTGTGTACGAGTCTAGTGATGTCACAGGAGCAGTGTGTGTATGAGTCTAGGGATGTCACAGGAGCAGTGTGTGTATGAGTCTAGTGATGTCACAGGAGCAGTGTGTGTATGAGTCTAGTGATGTCACAGGAGCAGTGTGTGTATGAGTCTAGTGATGTCACAGGAGCAGTGTGTGTATGAGTCTAGTGATGTCACAGGAGCAGTGTGTGTATGAGTCTAGTGATGTCACAGGAGCAGTGTGTGTATGAGTCTAGTGATGTCACAGGAGCAGTGTATGAGTCTAGTGATGTCACAGCAGCAGTGTGTGTATGAGTCTAGTGATGTCACAGGAGCAGTGTATGAGTCCAGTGATGTCGCAGGAGCAGTGTGTGTTTGAGTCTAGTGACGTCACAGGAGCAGTGTTTATGGGTCTGGTGATTCCCTGAGATTCATCCGTATTCTTCAGGTTAAACTAAATGAACGTAAAGGAAGCCTGGACATCAAACTCCTTAGAGAAGAGACAAGATGGATTTCTTATCTACACAGTAAAAGCCCTTTAGGTTTAAATGAAGATCCATCATTCTCAGCATTTATCTGATATTGTCCACAAACATCTCTATCAATCACAGTTCGCCAAATACATTTCTCTACTCTATATATTTCTATCCCTTGATGGGATTTGCATTTAGACAGCTTGCTGCATATTGATGGGTTACATAATCATGTACAAAATGTATCGAGAGAGGAGATATACATTTATAATCATACATGTAGGATCTTTATAATACATTATCCCTGAGTCTTCATAGTGGCTGCATACAAGTACATTCCTTCCGCCGCCCCGGATACTTGAATACTGCTTTTACAAAGAGTTTTTTTTCTTCCTGAATCCCTGTTTTCAGCTAGGCCCATACGATGCATGTTGGCCCTCACAGCAATTGATATAGCTGTATCTACCTTTCTCTTGCATAAGCCCCATTTACACGCAAAGATGATCACTCACAATTCGGCAGAAACTGACAGTTTTGAGCGATCATTTTACATTAGCTACTAGTGGGTTAATCAGCCCATTAGTAGCTAACTAGCTTCATTTGCATGTATTTAGAGAACAACGAGTGATCTGTTCTCTAAATACATCTACTTGGTTCTGCCGCGGGCTGCTGGCGGCATACAATGCTATTAGCGCTGCCCGCGGAGAACACAGCATGCCGTCCCTGTTATCAGGGATGAGGATTTTATGCTGACTTGAAGTCAATGATGAACGAAGAGTGTATGGTAAGTGTACAATAGGCGCACATTTACACGCAACGGCTATCGCTCAAAAGCCGACGTTTGGGCAAATTTTGAGCGATAATCGTTGCGTGTAAATGGTGCTTAAGTTAAGACAGGGAAAAGAAAAATAGAAGATAAGAAGTGGGGTGCACAGCGGAGCAGTTCACTGGATGCTTAGAATTTGGCTGCTTTTATAGCACCTCTAGTAACCGACACCCTGTGCACCCCATTATTGGTTGCATCATTTCCTTAACACTGCATGCTGTGTGATTATATTAATGGCTAAAGACGATTGTCCTCATCTTTTATGGACTCAGTAAGGATTTAGTTTAGCCACCTATTCCTTCATTTTAAAGTGTCTTTGTCTGTTTAGAATGCATATATGAGTGCAATGGACTCGTATGTCTATAGAGTATATCATTTTATATTGTTCTCTTTTGGGAGGGTATAACCATTAGGTTATCTTTTTGCCTCTGGCAATTATTTGGGAATTATAGGTCTGGTAATGTCACAGAAGCAGTGTGCCTACAAGTCTAGTGATGTCATAGAAGCAGTGTGCCTACAAGTCTAGTGATGTCACAGAAGCAGTGTGCCTACAAGTCTAGTGATGTCACAGAATCTGTGCAGGGTGTGCTGGAACCTAGTGATGTCAAAGAAGCAGCATGTGTGTGAGTCTAGTGATGTCACAGAGAGAAGTGTTTATCAGTCTAGTGATGTCACAAGAGCAGTGTGTGTATGAGTTCAGTGATGTCACAGAAGCAATGTGTGTATGAGATTGGATCCATGAGGGGAGCTAAAACTACTCACCTCCATCCTCTGCGATGTCTCGCAGCTTTCTGTTCCTTCCAGGACCTGATGCCGCCTTCTCCCTGCTCCTGGCTAGTGTGAGTAGCTGAGAGCAAGGAGATGTCATTGGCATCTGCTGTATGTGGGTCCTGGTCACATGATCATGGATAGAGGCGATCATGTAAAGTAAAACAAAAAGTGTAAGAAACAGAAAAAAAAGTTTAAAAAGTTTAACTTTCATTCCCCGGAGTTAAGTACCACGAGTTATCTGCAGACCTTACCCCAGCTTCTGTGCACGCGCCCGTCACCAAAATAGCAGACGCATTTGCAAAAGCCATGGATTGCCAGGGTAATTTAAAATCTTCCCGCTCCTTGCTACCAAGCGTAGCCGAGAGCCTGGAGATTTCACAGGGGGCCGCGGTACTTGGCCCCTGGTCATGGGATCGCCATTGTCCAATGAATAACAGAGATCATGTAAAAGTTCACCTTTAAAATTGAAATTACTTACCTGAGGCCCCCGGCGGGATCTTTATCCGCAGACCATTTCCCAGCTTCAGTCCCCTTTCCCCATGCACCTGTTGCCAAAATGGCGGACATAAGCGCAGAAACTGGGGAGAGCCGGGAGATTTAAAATCTCCTCGCTCCTGGCTACCAAAGGTAGCTGAGAGCCTGGAGCAGTGACCGAGGGCCGCAGTGAGCGGTCCCCAGTCACATGACTGCCACTATCCAATGGATAATGGCGATCATGTAAAAGTTAAAAAAAGTCAAAGTTTAATCTCACCGATGCATTCGATGAGAGGAGATGAAACTTCTTACCAGAGGCCTCCACATTTGAACCCTGATACAATCCTCCTCCACGGACTCTCCCGGCTTTTGCGCATGCGCCTGTCAGCACAATGCCAGACACATGCAGAAGCCAGGGAGGGCGCAGGAAATTTAAAATCCTCTTGCTCTCGGCTACCAAAAAAAATGTGGGGTCAAAATACTCCTGACACCCCTCAAAGAATAAAGTAAGGGTGTGGTTTTTAAAAAGGTGTCATTTGCGGGGGTATCCATCACTCTGACACCCACGAGCCTTTGCAATCTTGGCTTGGTGCAGGAAAACAAAGTGTTGATAATTTATGTTAATTTTGTACTAAAGTTTTTCAAATGAGTTTCCAGAATAAAGTAAACAGATAGAAATATATAATCTTATCAAAAATCAGTACAGCATGTTTGCACAGATTTGAGATATGGCCTCTGCGATTTTAAAGAATAGTCATGAACACCACTTTACCCTGAGAATTGGTATCTGTTCTCAATAGATCACCATTTGGCTAAGGCCATGAAGACTGCCCTCTGGTCCAGCTCCCCATCCTCGATGTCCCAATCTTCCTTCATAGGAAGCCCCCCGCCAGATTCTTTAGGTTTATGAACAGCTGCTGCCCAAGCACCATGAGGGCCAACTACCCCTGTATAAAGATTCTCACCCATCTCGGGGTAATGGTGATGAAGGGGCAGGTCCTCTCACATGACTGACATCTGGTTGACAAATATGTTGTTGCTTAGGGGTTGGTCCTTTACGAATCCGAAATATTACATGGGTACAAGCATTACAGCAGCACTACAGCCCTTCTGTGGTTATGTAATAAGGTTCATTATTGTGTGTGATGAATATAAAGTGTTATGCTGTTTTCATGTTCTCCCCTTTTCACTATATGAGGTACTTCAGACGGGTTCACATCTTGATCAAGTTTTTAGAATAGAACCCATTTTGTAGGTTAGGCTTTAGAGACAGTATAAAAGGAAAAGTGGGCGGAGTTATTGTAAGTCAGTCTTCTAGGGTCAAGTGAGAGGGAAGTGCCCCCCCCCCCCCCAGCCCTTCCACCCGTATAAGAGTAAAAACAAAAAAATATTTAAAAAATTAGAAAAAAACACCCATTTCCATTTTCACCATTAAAAATCTAAACAATTAGAAAACCCCACATCTTTGGTTTTGCCGCATACATAAAAGGCCAAACTATTAAAATATCACAATATTTATCCCAAACGGTGAAGGTTTTAAAAAAATAAAAGTACGAATGCCGGAATTATGTTTTTTTGGTTATCACAGCTTCCAAAAATTGGAATAAAAAGTGATCAAAAAGATGTATGTGATCCCAAAAAGGGACTAATAAAAACTACAGCTCCCCCAACAAATGACAAGACTTCACCCAGCGCAAGTGAGGCGCAAATAAACACGTCTGATGTCTGAATGCGGCGGCAGAAGGCAAAGAAAAAATGTTATTTACCTTTTAAAGCTAGAAAAACATCTTAAAACCGCTGTAACCTTGGTGTGGCCGTAGCGGTGCTGACCCACGAGGTCAGATAGCATTTACTGCACCGTCAACATTGGAAAATTTAAACCCCCCAAATTTCTTTCCGTTTCTCCGCACTTTAATCTTCAGTAAATTCTACGACACATTAAATAGTATCACTTATAAAGACGACTCGTCCCGCAAAAACTACAAGCAGTCAGAAAAAAGATACGAAAGGTGGGGACGAAAAAAAAAGAGCATAAAAAAGAAAACTCTTTGGGCCTGAAGGGGTTAAAGGGAACATGGCAGCGTATGTAATGACATGGTATGCTAAGAACAAACATGGGATGGGAGGATGTGATTGAGGGGAAGGCGTGGGCTTCCAGGAGAAGGAAGGAAATGGTTAACTAACGTATCATAAAAAGGAAACTTCCCTCCTAATCCCAAGTGGCGATCAGACAGGAGGGACGGTCAGTGCAAGAATCCTATACATTTCCATAAGTGTTAATGTTAGTGTGTGTATGAGTCTAGCAATGTCACAGGAGCAGTGAGTGTGTGAACCTAGTGATGTCACAGGAGCAGTGAGTGTGTGAACCTAGTGATGTCACAGGAGCAATGTGTGTGTTAACCTAGTGATGTCACAGGAGCAATGTGTGTGTGAACCTAGTGATGTCACAGGAGCAGTGAGTGTGAGTCTTGTGATGTCACAGGAGCAGTGAGTGTGAGTCTAGTGATGTCACAGAAGCAGTGAGTGTGAGTCTAGCGATGTCACAGGATCAATGTGTGTGTGAACCTAGTGATGTCACAGGAGCAATGTGTGTGTGAACCTAGTGATGTCACAGGAGCAGTGAGTGTGTGAACCTAGTGATGTCACAGGAGCAGTGAGTGTGTGAACCTAGTGATGTCACAGGAGCAGTGAGTGTGAGTCTTGTGATGTCACAGGAGCAGTGTGTGTGAGTCTTGTGATGTCACAGGAGCAGTGTGTGTGAGTCTTGTGATGTCACAGGAGCAGTGCGTATATGAATCTAGCGGTCAGAGAATCAGTGTGTATATCAGTCTAGTGATGTCACAGGAGCAGTGTGTGTATGAGTCTAGTGATATCACAGGAGCAGTGTGTGTGTGAGTCTAGTGATGTCACAGGAGCAGTGTGTGTGAGTCTAGTGATGTCACAGGAGCAGTGTGTGTGTGAGTCTAGTGATGTCACAGGAGCAGTATCTATACGAGTCTAGTGATGTCACAGGAGCAGTGTCTATACGAGTCTAGTGATGTCACAGGAGCAGTGTGAGTCTAGTGATGTCACAGGAGCAGTGTATACGAATCTAGTGATGTCACAGGAGCAATGTGTGTGTGTGAATCTAGTGATGTCACAGGAGCAGTATCTATACGCGTCTAGTCATGTCACAGGAGCAGTGTTTATACGAGTCTAGTGATGTCACAGGACCAGTGTATATGTGTCTAGTGATGTCAGAGGAGCAATGTTTATACGAGTCTAGTGATGTCACAGGAGCAGTGTGTACGAGTCTAGTGATGTCACAGGAGCAGTGTGTATAAGTCTAGTGATGTCACATGAGCAGTGTCTATACGAGTCTAGTGATGTCACAGGAGCAGTGTGTACGAGTCTAGTGATGTCACAGGAGCAGTGTCTATACGAGTCTAGTGATGTCACAGGAGTGTATGTACAAGTCTAGTGATGTCACAGGAGCAGTGTGTATGAGTCTAGCGATGTCACAGAATCAGTGTGCATATCAGTCTAGTGATGTCACAGGAGCAGTGTGTGTGTGTGTGTCTAGTGATGTCACAGGAGCAGTGTGTGTGAGAGTCTAGTGATGTCACAGGAGCAGTGTCTATACGAGTGTAATGATGTCACAGGAGCAGTGTGTACGATTCTAGTGATGTCACAGGAGCAGTGTGTATAAGTCTAGTGATGTCACATGAGCAGTGTCTATACGAGTTTAGTCATGTCACAGGAGCAGTGTCTATACGAGTCTGGTGATGTCACAGGAGCAGTGTGTGTGTGTGTGAGTCTAGTGATGTCACAGGAGCAGTGTGTGTGTGTGAGTCTAGTGATGTCACAGGAGCAGTGTCTATACGAGTCTAGTCATGTCACAGGAGCAGTGTGTGTGTGTGTGTGTCTAGTGATGTCACAGGAGCAGTGTGTGTGTCTAGTGATGTCACAGGAGCAGTGTATGAGTCTAATGATGTCACAGAAGCAGTGTGTGTGTGAGTCTAGTGATGTCACAGGAGCAGTGTCTATACGAGTCTAGTGATGTCACAGGGGCAGTGTGTGTATGTGTGAGTCTAGTGATGTCACAGGAGCAGTGTCTATACGAGTCTAGTGATGTCACAGGGGCAGTGTGTGTGCGAGTCTAGTGATGTCACAGGAGCAGTGTCTATACGAGTCTAGTCATGTCACAGGAGCAGTGTATGAGTCTAGTGATATCACAGGAGCAGTGTGTGTGTGAGTCTAGTGATGTCACAGGAGCAGTGTATACGAGTCTAGTGATGTCACAGGGGCAGTGTGTGTATGTGTGAGTCTAGTGATGTCACAGGAGCAGTGTCTATACGAGTCTAGTGATGTCACAGGAGCAGTGTGTGTATGAGTCTAGTGATGTCACAGGAGCAGTGTCTATAGGAGTCTAGTCATGTCACAGGAGCAGTGTGTGTGTGAGTCTAGTGATGTCACAGGAGCAGTGTCTATACGAGTCTAGTGATGTCACAGGGGCAGTGTCTATACGAGTCTAGTGATGTCACAGGGGCAGTGTGTGTGCGAGTCTAGTGATGTCACAGGAGCAGTGTCTATACGAGTCTAGTCATGTCACAGGAGCAGTGTATGAGTCTAGTGATATCACAGGAGCAGTGTGTGTGTGTGAGTCTAGTGATGTCACAGGAGCAGTGTATACGAGTCTAGTGATGTCACAGGGGCAGTGTGTGTATGTGTGAGTCTAGTGATGTCACAGGAGCAGTGTCTATACGAGTCTAGTGATGTCACAGGAGCAGTGTGTGTATGAGTCTAGTGATGTCACAGGAGCAGTGTCTATAGGAGTCTAGTCATGTCACAGGAGCAGTGTGTGTGTGAGTCTAGTGATGTCACAGGAGCAGTGTCTATACGAGTCTAGTGATGTCACAGGGGCAGTGTGTGTGCGAGTCTAGTGATGTCACAGGAGCAGTGTCTATACGAGTCTAGTGATGTCACAGGAGCAGTGTATGAGTCTAGTGATATCACAGGAGCAGTGTGTGTGTGAGTCTAGTGATGTCACAGGAGCAGTGCCTATACGAGTCTAGTGATGTCACAGGAGCAGTGTCTATACGAGTCTAGTGATGTCACAGGAGCAGTGTGTGTGAGTCTAGTGATGTCACAGGGGCAGTGTATGAGTCTAGTGATATCACAGGAGCAGTGTGTGTGTGAGTCTAGTGATGTCACAGGAGCAGTGCCTATACGAGTCTAGTGATGTCACAGGAGCAGTGTCTATACGAGTCTAGTGATGTCACAGGGGCAGTGTGTGTGCGAGTCTAGTGATGTCACAGGAGCAGTGTCTATACGAGTCTAGTGATGTCACAGGAGCAGTGTATGAGTCTAGTGATATCACAGGAGCAGTGTGTATGAGTCTAGTGATGTCACAGGAGCAGTGTCTATACGAGTCTAGTGATGTCACAGGAGCAGTGTCTATACGAGTCTAGTGATGTCACAGGAGCAGTGTCTATACGAGTCTAGTGATGTCACAGGAGCAGTGTATGAGTCTAGCGATATCATACAGTACATCTACGTACAGTATGTGAGGTACAGATCACCTGCTGGGAGTTGTCCCCCCCCACGGGCTGCGGCGCTGACATTACACTATTGACTCCTGGCCCGGAGAGACGTGTAAGAATTGCTCACACTAATGTTATTTAGCAGCAATATTTCCGTAATAAAAGGAATCGATGCGCCGGAGAAAATAATCCGTCCGGGATTTGATTTTCTAATTTTAATGGAATACTTCTTCACTTGCAGCGGTTTGTTCATTGGATTTTCATTAGTGGAGTCTCGCTGTAAGTGGAGCTATCGACGTGCGCTGCTGACATCAGCCGTGCAGCTGGAGACACAAATTACTCGCTTTCCGCCCCAGCTCCCATGTAAAATGAATGGAGACGGGCGGATCGGCCGCCGCGCTCCCTGTAAGAACGCGCAGAGGAGGCAACAAGCCCCGCGCTGTTCGGGCTGCGGACGGTTGTCCCTTTTTTTGTTCAAAAGTTGGGAGGTATGGACACAAGAGCTGACAATCTATACTTGTGCTGTGCGTCAGAGATGGAGGTTCTGCCACCACGATGGTTGCAGCTTTCAAGAAAATATTCTTGTCCCAATGAGTTTTGCCTGCGGGTTTCCGCACTGGATGTCAGCGGGCAGAAGAAGACACAACAGTAGCCGAGGCGGAGCACAAAGCCCAGCAGCGTGTCAAGTCGTGGGGCAAATACGATGGGGACTACGCGGCTTCACCTACTGAGACCGCGCCGCATCAGCTCAGCTACATCACTGATCTCAGAAATGATCAAGGCTCGCTCACATGGGTGTACTTCGGTCTGTATTACACGCGTGTCTTACACATGTAACATGGACAGCATGCAACAGCGGGGGCCTTACACGAAGGAAAAAGATTGCATCATGCCCTATTTTGGTCCGAATCACCAACCAAAAGCGCCTATGTAAGACAATGGGAGTCACCCCCCCCCCCTCCAAAAACATACAAGACACGCATGTGCAGTGAACTCAATGAAAAGACATGCGCCCGCGTGAATGAGCCCCACGGATACTTCTACACGGGCCAATAGTCACTTGAGTAATCCCTCAAAAGAGCGACTACATACATCTGTCGGCCCGTGCAAACAGAGACCCCACAGGGCAAGGGAGTGAGAGTCGCTCAGTGATGGCTCCCATAAAAGCCAAGTGACTACCAGCTCGTATGAAGAACTGCCTGCTCTGTACGGAGGCGCGCGGCTGGCAGAGATCTCTGGCATCTCAGTGAGCGCTCCTGTGAGAGCGGAGGAGCGATGATCGCTGGGATGGCTGCCAGCCGTTCTGTGTACTCCAGCACACCCGCAGAAACTACAGGAGACGCTCTCACTGCCACAGATCTGCTCTAAGGATGAGAGAAGGCTGTGAGCGCCACCTGCTGGTGTCTATAACTTATTGCACAGATACTTTAAGTCTATTTCCCGGAGACTGCTTACGCCCGTGTGAATGAGCCCTACTCTTTGCAGGCAGTGCCAGGCTGCACCAGTCAGAGCAGAAGCCGTGTAAGGACTGACGCTCGTGACTCCTGCCCAGCCCAGATGTAGACTTGCGTCCTGTGGCGGTTCAGGCGGGTGTCTTGGCCTGGCTGCGGGTCTACTGCCCCAAACTCACACCACCATAGGGATCCAGCCCGTCTGTGGTGGAGCCGCCCCGTACATCCCGCTTCCATCAATCACTTGAACAGAAGTTTTTGGGCACATTTACAGACGTTTCATGTGCTGTTTAAATAAAGTTAAGTGAAGTGCGCCAAAATGTATGAAGAGCCGTAAACCTGAATGCGTTGTATCCATAGACTGGAGCAGCTATAATGTAAGCCAACCTCTGGTGTAAGCTATAGTAAACCTGGTGGACCATAGGTAGGCCACGCCCACTGATAAGCCCTGCCCACTTTTATTTTTAATAGCCGCAAGGCCTCCATAGTTTCCAAAAGTCACAATTTTGGGAATCTTCACTGAAAATGTGACACAAGAACGGTGGTGAAGCGGTTTAATACATTTGTTTCCATTTTGCTTCGCTCCTTTGGTTCAATAGATCACGCCTGCAGTGTAAAGTATGGAGGCTTTCACAGCTGCATGCAGGAATGTGCGGTGTAGGGAGCCTCACAGTCCAGCAGGTAACAGAAGGTGATAATCGGGTACTCTGCAGCATAGTGAACAGATAACGCCGGCCAACAGCCAAAAGCTTCCCGACTTGTAAATAGGGATTTCTTCATCATGGAAAGAACAGCAATGACATGGAGACCTTGGAGTCCGCTCGTGGGGGGAGAGGGCGCCCCCTTAAGGTAGATATATGTACCTTTATTCAGACCCACACGGGTAACAGGAGGGAAATCATTAAACAAGGTCTATAGAAACTAAGATGTGAAGCAGACCCCGGAGAGCTGAAGTCTTAGGGACGTCTTGAAGATAAAACTCTGAGCTGCTTCTTCAGGAGGGAGCAGCAGGGAGGTGAGTGAAGAGGGGGGCGCCGCTGCCTGGGAGATCGGAGAGTGTGAATACACTTCTGGAACAGTACCCTCGATCAGGTTACAACACGTCCCTCCAAGTCCATGTCCTCCATTCTCAGCTGGACCAGTACCCTGACAACTGCGGCACCGCGAGCGACGAACACGGGGAGCGACTCCATCAGGATATATCCAAAATGGAAGGGAGGCAGCGGGGGGACACATGGCAGGGAGACAGGTGGCAGGGTGGCAGCGGGGGGCACAGGTGGAAGGGAGGCAGCGGGGGGACACGTGGCAGGGAAGCAGCGCGGGGGGGGGGGGGGGGGGGGGGGACACGTGGCAGGAAAGCAGGTGGAAGGGAGGCAGCGGGGGGACACAGGTGGCAGGGAGGCAGCGGGGAGCACAGGTGGAAGGGAGGCAGCGGGGGGACATGTGGCAGGGAGGCAGCGGGGGGCCACGTGGCAGCGGGGGGGGGGGGGGGGGGGGGGACACAGGTGGCAGGGCGGCAGCAGGGGGCACAGGCGGTAGGGAGACAGGTAGAAGGGAGGCAGCGATCTTTTTGAACTCTTCGTGGACCTTAATAGCTAGATTCACAAACTTACAATTACTTCTAAAGATCGATTCCCTTTATGACTTAGAAGCTCCAGCCTCCTGTTGTGGTCAGTGGGGTTCGTTACCCGAGTAGAGCTCTCGAATTTTATGAAAAGCTCGACTGGAATAACGCGGACCCCGGCATTTGGGCGCTCATCTCTACATTAAACCCACTTGGTCCCGATGAGACCCTCGTGAAGATGTAATGGAGTTTTCTATAGGCCGATGGGGTATTATGATGATGAGTCACATGACTAATGCCTGTACAGTGACGCAGTATTGGGAGGGGCCAGAACAACCCTTGCTTAGTCGGATGTCCTTAATCCCCACTCCTGGGGCCGCGTGAACCTGTGTCATCGCACCCTCGTTACGCGGTGTCATGTGACGGCCATGTCATCACGTCTGAGTCACGTGTCCTAACGTGATACGTCGATACCCGGAAGAGCTGCATGCCATGTAACGTCTGCTCATGAGTACTTCGTCCAGTGAGGTGGACCGCACATAACGCTCCAGAACCAGATCTCACCTGATTGTCACGTTATTACCATACGCTGAGAGGGGGCCAGGTGGAACTGAGGCAGCGGGGGAGGGGGACACAGGTGGAACTGAGGCAGCGGGGGAGGGGGACACAGGTGGAACGGAGGCAGCGGGGGAGGGGGACACAGGTGGAACGGAGGCAGCACCACTTCTGCAATCCTTTGGTGCGGCTTTTAGGGGCGTCATGGGCATCCGAGCGCCATGTGAGGCATGAAGACCAAGGCGAGGCGTTCTGAGGTACACACGCAGATACATCAGCGACTTCACGGCCCGCTCTACGACTCCATTCAGAAGATCGCGGTCATATTGGTGTATCTCACGCAGTGCCCGCAGTCTTATCAGCCGTGTTATGGAGAGGTTTCCATTTACGCCTTAGCGTCACTGCCTCCCTAAACCCCGCCACAATCTTGGGCGTCAGCCAAACTCCGGCCTTCTGTACAAGTACAAACCTACTAGTGGAGGTCAGTAAGGGGTTGAAGACATTCCTCCGCCATCGTCCTGGCTGCGGTGGTCACTCCCCACAGAATGAAGTCCTCCCGCAGCTGGAGAGACAACCGCTAGAGCTTCCTAAGACTTTGGATTTCAGCTCTGGGGTATAATCACTCCTATGGAGGTCAGTCTGACAGCAAACACATCATGAACCAGAACTCTCTTACACTGACAGCAAGCAGAGATCCTGCATGCAGTGAGGAATGGGATGAGTGAGCAGACGGTTGTGTGACTGTCCTCAGCGAGAGGCCCAGCGCTCCTGTAGATGTGAGACCGTTTACTGGCTGACATATATACATCGAGCTTTCATTAGCCTGACACAGGGGATACCCCGGGGGGGATGCCCCGACCACTCGCTGTGACATCATGTATTTATGGGGCCAGTAAGATGCATCATCTCTACAGGCCCGCCGGCCGGCCCTCCCTGAGACCACACTTCGCCCTCCTGGCCGCTCCGGACCATTATTTACTATCACAGCCGTGAAATGATACAAATCAGTAACTTTGTCTCCATGGAGCCGCGGCGGACACCCGGCGGCAGCAGTTCTGACAACCGCGCCCCTCATTGGAACGGTTAATGCTTTAAATACCACGGCCTATTCTGACAGCGGCATTTAAAGTGTTAACAGTTGTGACGAGCGGCGCGGATTGTCAGGACTGCTGCCGCCTGTAACTACAGCCGGCACCCGACATTGTATGGAGCGGGATCCACCCACGGTCCCCTCATACAACCATGTGTTCAGACATACGAACAAATGGACTCGCGGACCGGCTCCTGGCCACCAGCAGGGGAGCAGCTATACATTGTGGGGGCACGAAACCAGAGCCGCGGGGAATCTCCTGCACCACAGCATTGTACAGCACCACCTAGTGGTCAGCAACCGGGACTGTAAACACGCTATAAGAGCAGTATACACCACCTAGTGGTCAGCAGCCAGGACTGCACACTATATGAGCAGTACACACCACCTAGTGGACAGCAGCCGGGACCACGCACACACTATATGAGCAGTACACACCACCTAGTGGACAGCAGCCGGGACCGCGCACACACTATATGAGCAGTACACACCACCTAGTGGACAGCAGCCGGGACCGCGCACACACTATATGAGCAGTATACACCACCTAGGGGTCAGCAGCCGGGACTATGCACGCACAGACACACACACCACCTAGTGGTCAGCAGCCGATACTGCACACACACTATATGAGCAGTATACACCACCTAGTGGACAGCAGCTGGTACTGCACACACTATATGAGCAGTACACACCACCTCGTGGTCAGCAGCCGGTACTGCACACACTATATGAGCAGTACACACCACCTCGTGGTCAGCAGCCGGTACTGCACACACTATATGAGCAGTACACACCACCTCGTGGTCAGCAGCCGGTACTGCACACACTATATGAGCAGTACACACCACCTCGTGGTCAGCAGCCGGTACTGCACACACTATATGAGCAGTACACACCACCTCGTGGTCAGCAGCCGGTACTGCACACACTATATGAGCAGTACACACCACCTCGTGGTCAGCAGCCGGTACTGCACACACGCTATAAGAGCAGTATACACCACCTAGTGGTCAGCAGCCGGGACCGCACACACACTATATGAGCAGTATGCACCACCTAGTGGTCAGCAGCCAGGACTGCATGCCCTATATGAGCAGTATACACCACCTAGTGGGCAGCAGCCGATACTGCACACACTACATGAGCAGTACACACCACCTAGTGGTCAGCAGCCCGGACCGCGCGCACACTATATGAGCAGTATACACCACCTAGTGGTCAGTAGCCGGTACTGTGCGAGCACGCACGCACACGGGCAGTATACACCACCTAGTGGTCAGCAGCCGGTACTGCACACACACTATATGAGCAGTACACACCACCTAGTGGTCAGCAGTCAGGACTGTAAACACGCTATAAGAGCAGTATACACAACCTAGTGGTCAGCAGCCAGGATTGCGCACACACTATATGAGCAGTATACACCACCTAGTGGTCAGCAGCCAGGACCACACACACACTATATGAGCAGTATACACCACCTAGTGGTCAGCAGCCAGGACCGCACACACACTATATGAGCAGTACACACCACCTAGTGGTCAGCAGCCAGGACCGCACACACACTATATGAGCAGTATACACCACCTAGTGGTCAGCAGCCAGGACTGCGCACACACTATATGAGCAGTACACACCACCTAGTGGACAGCAGCCAGGACGGCAAACGCCGTATATGAGCAGTATACACCACCTAGTGGTCAGCAGCCGTTACTGCATACACTATATGAGCAGTACACACCACCTCGTGGTCAGCAACCCGGGCTGCACACACACTATAAGAGCAGTATACACCACCTAGTGGTCAGCGGCTGGTACTGCACGCCCTATATCAGCAGTATACACCAACTAGCGGACAGCAGCCGGGACCGCACACACACTATACGAGCAGTACACACCACCTAGTGGTCAGCAGCCAGTACTGTACACATTATACGAGCAGTGCACACCACCTCGTGGTCAGCAGCCAAGACTGCGCACACATTATATGAGCAGTATACACCACCTAGTGGTCAGCAGCCGGGACTGCACACACACTATATGAGCAGTACACACCACCTAGTGGTCAGCAGCTGGTACTGCACGCCCTATATCAGCAGTATACACCAACTAGTGGTGGACAGCAGCCGGGACCGCACACACACTATATGAGCAGTATACACCACCTAGTGGTCAGCAGCCAGGACTGCATGCCCTATATGAGCAGTATACACCACCTAGTGGGCAGCAGCCGGTACCGCGCACACACTATATGAGCAGTACACACCACCTAGTGGGCAGCAGCCGGTACCGCGCACACACTATATGAGCAGTACACACCACCTAGTGGTCAGCAGCCGGGACCACGCACAAACTATATGAGCAGTACACACCACCTAGTGGTCAGCAGCCAGGACGGCAAACGCCCTATATGAGCAGTATACACCACCTAGTGGTCAGCAGCCGGGACTGTAAACACGCTATAAGAGCAGTATACACCACCTAGTGGACAGCAGCCGGGACTGTAAACACGCTATAAGAGCAGTATACACCACCTAGTGGACAGCAGCCGGTACTGCACACACTATATGAGCAGTACACACCACCTAGTGGTCAGCAGCCAGGACTGCACACACACTATATGAGCAGTATACACCACCTAGTGGTCAGCAGCCGGGACTGCATGCCCTATATGAGCAGTATACACCACCTAGTGGGCAGCAGCTGGGACTGCACACACTATATGAGCAGTACACACCACCTAGTGGTCAGCAGCTGGAACTGCACGCCCTATATCAGCAGTTTACACCAACTAGTAGACAGCAGCCGGGACCGCACACACACTATATGAGCAGTACACACCACCTAGTGGTCAGCAGCCGTTACTGCACACACTATATGAGCAGTATACACCACCTAGTGGTCAGCAGCCAGGACTGCACACACACTATATGAGCAGTATACACCACCTAGTGGTCAGCAGCCGGGACTGCATGCCCTATATGAGCAGTATACACCACCTAGTGGGCAGCAGCTGGGACTGCACACACTATATGAGCAGTATACACCACCTAGTGGTCAGCAGCTGGAACTGCACGCCCTATATCAGCAGTTTACACCAACTAGTAGACAGCAGCCGGGACCGCACACACACTATATGAGCAGTACACACCACCTAGTGGTCAGCAGCCGTTACTGCACACACTATATGAGCAGTATACACCACCTAATGGTCAGCAGCCAGGACTGCACACACACTATATGAGCAGTATACACCACCTAGTGGTCAGCAGCCGGGACTGCATGCCCTATATGAGCAGTATACACCACCTAGTGGGCAGCAGCTGGGACTGCACACACTATATGAGCAGTACACACCACCTAGTGGTCAGCAGCCGGGACCGCACACACTATATGAGCAGTACACACCACCTAGTGGTCAGCAGCCGGGACCGCGCACACACTATATGAGCAGTACACACCACCTAGTGGTCAGCAGCCGGGACCACGCACACACTATATGAGCAGCACACACTACCTAGTGGAAAGCAGCCGGTACTGCACACACACCACCTAGTGGTCAGCAGCCGGGACCACGCGCACACTATATGAGCAGTATACACCACCTAGTGGTCAGTAGCCGGGACTGTGCGCGCACGCACACGAGCAGTATACACCACCTAGTGGACAGCAGCCGGGACTGTAAACACGCTATAAGAGCAGTATACACCACCTAGTGGTCAGATGCCAGTACCACACACACACACTATATGAGCAGTATACACCACCTAGTGGTCAGCAGCCAGGACTGCATGCCTTACATGAGCAGTATACACCACCTAGTGGACAGCAGCTGGGACTGCACACACTATATAAGCAGTATACACCACCCGGGACCACGCACACACTATATGAGCAGTATACACCACCTAGTGGTCAGTAGCCGGGACCGCGCACACACCATATGAGCAGTATACACCACCTAGTGGTCAGTAGCCAGGACTGCACACACTATAAGAGCAGTATACACCACCTAGTGGTCAGCAGCCGGGACTGCACACACTATAGGAGCAGTATACACCACCTAGTGGTCAGCAGCCGGGACTGCGCACGCACTATATGAGCAGTATACACCACCTAGTGGTCAGCAGCCGGGACTGCGCACGCACTATATGAGCAGTATACACCACCTAGCGGTTAGCAGCTGGTACTGCACCCCTATATAAGCCATATGCCGTGTAGTTTTACTGTTACCCTAGTCCTGACCAGACATGAGCAGCAGGTACCATTTTGGGTCCCACAAGAAGCAGTCGAGGAGCCTTTCTACAGAAATACTATTATTCTTCATGTTTTATTAAAAATAATCTGACAATTAGGGACAGGACGGTCGGACGGACGTCCGCTGCAGAATTAACGCGTTTTCAACTTAAATTATAAAGAATGAAGAGGCGATGATAGAAATGCCGTGAGCGGAGATCGCATTCTCCATATGTTCCCGCTCCGCCTCTCTGCAGTAATTACAATGGCTTGGAAATGACAGTTTATTAGACATTACCCAAGGCAGAACATTCATGGGTCAGCGGCCCCCGGGGGCCGTCTACATTGCCAATGATGGATGGATATTGCTTTAGCTGTGTAGGCCCCTCCCACACTCCAGACCCATGTGACCGAGCGCTCCACGATCTTCTGACAAGTGCAAGAGCTGCCCGTGGTCTCCAGGAGGGGGCGCCGTTAGAAGACGCCCAGCTCAGACAGGTAGGTGTTGGCCTCCAGTAGTAACGCTTTGGTGTACACCCTTACTATATAGTAGAAGGTGAGGAAGTCCTGGGTGCTAAAGAAAGTGTCCGCCAAAGCAAAACCCAAGGTGGAAGGAATAAAGCCGCGGCCGTACTCCACCATCCAGGTACCCGCACTCCACTCAACAGCCGTGGCCTCCCCCACTTCATGCACAATGCTATCACCTGCAAAGAGAAAAAACACAACGCAAATTACATAGGATTTCATCCCCAGGAGCATTCACTCTGCTTCAGAGCTGCACTCACTATTCTGCTGGTGGAGTCACTGCGTACATACATTACTTATCCTGTACTGATCCTGAGTTACATCCTGTATTATACCCCAGAGCTGCACTCACTATTCTGCTGGTGGAGTCACTATGTACATACATTACTTATCCTGTACTGATCCTGAGTTCCATCCTGTATTATACTCCAGAGCTGCACTCACTATTCTGCTGGTGGAGTCACTGTGTATATACACATTACTTATCCTGTACTGACCCTGAGTTACATCCTGTATTATACCCCAGAGCTGCACTCACTATTCTGCTGGTGGAGTCACTGTGTATATACATTACTTATCCTGTACTGATCCTGAGTTACATCCTGTATTATACTCCAGAGCTGCACTCACTGTTCACATACATTACTTATCCTGTACTGCGCCTGAGTTACATCCTGTATTATACCCCAGAGCTGCACTCACTATTCTGCTGGTGGAGTCACTGTGTACATACATTACTTATCCTGTACTGCTCCTGAGTTACATCCTGTATTATACTGCAGAGCTGCACTCACTATTCTGCTGGTGCAGTCACTGTGTACATACATTACTTATCCTGTACTGATCCTGAGTTACATCCTGTATTATACCCCAGAGCTGCACTCACTATTCTGCTGGTGGAGTCACTGTGTATATACATTACTTATCCTGTACTGATCCTGAGTTACATCCTGTATTATACCCCAGAGCTGCACTCACTATTCTGCTGGTGGAGTCACTGTGTACATACATTACTTATCCTGTACTGATCCTGAGTTACATCCTGTATTATACCCCAGAGCTGCACTCATTATTCTGCTGGTGGAGTCACTGTGTACATACATTACTTATCCTGTACTGCTCCGGAGTTACATCCTATATTATACCCCAGAGCTGCACTCACTATTCTGCTGGTGGAGTCACTGTGTACATACATTACTTATCCTGTATTGCTCCTGAGTTACATTGTATTATACCCCAGAGCTGCACTCACTGTTCTGCTGGTGGAGTCACTGTGTACATACATTACTTATCCTGTACTGATCCTGAGTTACATCCTGTGTTATGCTCCAGAGCTGCACTCACTATTCTGCTGGTGGAGTCACTGTGTACATACATTACTTATCCTGTACTGATCCTGAGTTACATCCTGTATTATACTCCAGAGCTGCACTCACTGTTCTGCTGGTGGAGTCACTGTGTACATACATTACTTATCCTGTATTGTACTCCAGAGCTGCACTCACCAGGGTAGAAGATCTCGCTATTCGTTGTTCCTTCCTTCCACTGGCGGAACGTTCCGGATAATATGGTATCGGATATTTCGGCCCAGTATCGTCCTACAAGCAGAGAGACAAGTCAGCGACGTTCGGGGAACAGGATGGGCGGCAGCGGGTCAATGTACGGGGCCCCTTTGTGATCCATCATAGCCGCACACACGGTCAGTGTGCAGCTAACACACGCCTGTAGCAGCTCTGATCCCAGCCTTTTAACCCCTTAGATGCCAAAGTCAATAGCGACTGCAGCACACAAGCAGTTCTACACGGAAGCTCCTGACTGCAGGGCCCTTATTAATCAGAACCCCCCCCCCCCCCCGTTCTGTGTGAAGTGGTCTGTTCCACAATGCCTCGGCTCTGACTGCGGAGCAGACCACTGCAGACACAGGGGTCCTGTCAACACTGAGGATAACTGGTGGTGGCACTCACTGGTCACAAGACTGGGGGTCCTGAAGACCCCTGAAGGGAGCGGTGGCCGAGTGTGGCAGCTGTAGCAGACTGCTGGAGAACAGAGTTCAGGTGCCGCCATGGAGTAGAGCGGCGATGCCCACATGTCACCGCGGTGCCCATCATTAAGCACCTGCGCGGCGTACAAAAGGAAGCAAACTCTGGTCCGACGGGACCCTCGTCTGCCCCCCCGCTCCGGGAACGGGCAGAGACGCCAACGCCACGGCACAACCACCAAGAGTCAGAAGCACCAAACCACAAATCCCGCCACGTGATCACCGCGTCTGCTGCAGCCGTCACCAAATGGCGCTACACACACTGTATAGCCGCTACGTGAAGCCAGCAGTGGGCGCCGCATGTGTGACGAAGTACCCGCTGGGCAGCGCCCGGCTACACGGACAGTCAGCGCTCAAAAGTGGTCAAACAAGCAGAAATGAACAATAATCGTGCAGCGGGGACGCCAACGATAATGCCTTCTGTTCATTTCACGCAGGCGCAGCAGTCACGGTCGGCGCGCTCACCCGTCGCTCCGTTTACGTCGCGCCTGCTCAGCCACAGCGAGTGTGAAGGAGCCCGCGGTGTATCATAGAGGCAGGCGGTACGAGCGGACCCTTATCAAGCCCCTCTTACCACCATCCGGGCTGTGCGCATCGCAGCGACCCCTGTAACGCCACATGCCGCGCAGCGTCCTGGCGGGTCACATGATCACGCCATTACAGTACATCTAGACACTCGAGGGACATCACACGACAGCGGCTCATTGGAACAAGACCGCAAGACGCAGAAGATAACGAGCGGCGACCGCGCCGAAGAGCTCACAGCCAGACTCATCACTGCGTCACGACCTCCGGGGCGAACGGGAGAACAAGTGCGCAGTTCACGGATCGTTCGGACCACAAGACGCTGCGGCTGAGCGGAAACCCCCCATACTGAGGTCTAACATGGGATCCGCACGGGCCGGGGGGACTGCGCCGCCGCGGTCGGTACGGCTGCAGAGGTCTCCTGATGGTCCATCAGCGCACAGCGGTCAGGGGGCTCTGCATCTGTCAGACCCCCCTGTCTCTGGACGATGATCCGCAGACCGCACCTTGTAGTCAGAAGCGGACGGTACTTATAGTGCAGGAGTCACAGATATATGGCACTACACACACACGATGCCAGGCCGTGGCTGCAGAACCGCCAGCGGGAGCGACCCGCACCAACACACATGGCTGGCACGGGGGAGGGGCACCGACTACTCCAGCACTCACCCGAGTGTCCACTGGTGTCCACCGCCGTCCCGAAGAGCAGCACGTACTCAGTGAGGGAGGCGTGCAGGAGGCACATGGAGCCCATCCAGCCGCCCGCGTTGACAAACACCCACTGCAGGTCCTCGTCGGGCAGGATGTGCCCGGGGTGCTTCCTGCGCAGCTCCAGAATGATCTTGGAAAAGGCTACTTCATAGTCCAGACCTGCTGAAAGAGCAGAGGTGAGCAGAAGGGGGCGCCACAGTCCCAGAGGTGAGCAGAAGGGGGCGCCACAGTCCCAGAGGTGAGCAGAGGCTAAGGGGTGGGGCGCCACAGTCCCAGAGGTGAGCAGAAGGGGGCACCACAGTCCCAGAGGTGAGCAGAAGGGGAGGGGTGGGGCGCCACAGTCCCAGAGGTGAGCAGAAGGGGGCGCCACAGTCCCAGAGGTGAGCAGAGGCTAAGGGGTGGGGCGCCACAGTCCCAGAGGTGAGCAGAAGGGGGCACCACAGTCCCAGAGGTGAGCAGAAGGGGAGGGGTGGGGCGCCACAGTCCCAGAGGTGAGCAGAAGGGGGCGCCACAGTCCCAGAGGTGAGCAGAGGCTAAGGGGTGGGGCGCCACAGTCCCAGAGGTGAGCAGAAGGGGGCACCACAGTCCCAGAGGTGAGCGGGAGGGGTGGGGCGCCACAGTCCCAGAGGTGAGCAAAGGGGTGGGGCGCCACAGTCCCAGAGGTGAGCAGAGGGGGAGGGGTGGGGCGCCACAGTCCCAGAGGTGAGCAGAGGGGGAGGGGTGGGGCGCCACAGTCCCAGAGGTGAGCAGAGGGGGAGGGGTGGGGCGCCACAGTCCCAGAGGTGAGCAGAGGGGGAGGGGTGGGGCGCCGCAGTCCCAGAGGTGAGCAGAGGGGGAGGGGTGGGGCGCCGCAGTCCCAGAGGTGAGCAGAGGGGGAGGGGTGGGGCGCCGCAGTCCCAGAGGTGAGCAGAGGGGGAGGGGTGGGGCGCCGCAGTCCCAGAGGTGAGCAGAGGGGGAGGGGTGGGGCGCCACAGTCCCAGAAGTGAGCAGAGGGGGAGGGGTGGGGCGCCACAGTCCCAGAAGTGAGCAGAGGGGGAGGGGTGGGGCGCCACAGTCCCAGAAGTGAGCAGAGGGGGAGGGGTGGGGCGCCACAGTCCCAGAAGTGAGCAGAGGGGGAGGGGTGGGGCGCCACAGTCCCAGAAGTGAGCAGAGGGGGAGGGGTGGGGCGCCACAGTCCCAGAAGTGAGCAGAGGGGGAGGGGTGGGGCGCCACAGTCCCAGAAGTGAGCAGAAGGGGGCGCCACAGTCCCAGAAGTGAGCAGAAGGGGGCACAGTCCCAGACCCCGTATCCAGTAATCGCCCAGAGACATTGCCTCCAGTGTCCCACCCAGTCAGAGGCCCCATCTCTACTGTCCCTTCACCCCCTCCAGTCACAGACCCCCCACCCATCCCCCAGATCTCACCCACAGTGTACCCCTCAAGTCAAATTTCCGCCATTCCCCTTGAGCCAGAGACCCCACCTCCACTGTCTCCGCCCTCACCCCCCTTCAAGCCACAGACCCCACCTATAATGTTCACCCCCAAGTCAGAGACCTTCTGCCTCTATTGGTGTCCACCACCAGTGAAGTCCGGGTGGAGTCAAGGCTGACATGATTGGCTGCAGCTACGGCTCCCCTGCAGGTCCTGGCAGCCCACTTTCATTCAGATGTGTGCGCACGTAGCGTCGCTGCAGCAGAGGGCAGCGGACTAACCCGCCGCGCCCCACGTGTGAACGCTGCTGGTGGGGCGCACACCCCCCTCAGACCTGCAGCATGCGGCACGACAGTTGTGGCTATTATTGTATCGCGACACGCAGCTTCCAAGACCTGCGGAATTCACCCAATCGGGAGCTAGGGGTGTGACAGGGGCGTTCCTGCATGCAAGCCACGGCCAACCCCCAGCTTCCGCGGGTGACAAGATACAATAATACTGTTAGAGACCCTTGCCACCCCCCCCCCACCCCTCTGGTCACCCACACCCCGCCTCCAGCGTCCCCCCGCCTAGTCACCCACACCCCGCCTCCAGCGTCCCCCCAGTCAGCCCTCCCCAGCCTCCAGCGTCCCCCCAATCAGCCCTCCCCCCCTAGTCACCCACACCCCGCTTCCAGCGTCCCCCCAGTCAGCCCTCCCCCTCCCAGTCACCCACACCCCGCCTCCAGTGTCCCTCCCAGTCAGCCCTCCCCCCCAGTCACCCACACCCCGCCTCCAACATCCTCCCAGTCAGCCCTCCCCCCCAGTCACCCACACCCCGCCTCCAACATCCCCCCAGTCAGCCCTCCCCCCCAGTCACCCACACCCCGCCTCCAACATCCCCCCAGTCAGCCCTCCCCCCCAGTCACCCACACCCCGCCTCCAACATCCCCCCAGTCAGCCCTTCCCCCCCCCAGTCACCCACACCCCGCCTCCAGCATCCCCCCCTAGTCACCCACACCCCGCCTCCAGCATCCCCCCCTAGTCACCCACACCCCGCCTCCAGCATCCCCCCCTAGTCACCCACACCCCGCCTCCAGCATCCCCCCCTAGTCACCCACACCCCGCCTCCAGCATCCCCCCCTAGTCACCCACACCCCGCCTCCAGCATCCCCCCCTAGTCACCCACACCCCGCCTCCAGCATCCCCCCCCTAGTCACCCACACCCCGCCTCCAGCATCCCCCCCTAGTCACCCACACCCCGCCTCCAGCATCCCCCCCTAGTCACCCACACCCCGCCTCCAGCATCCCCCCCCTAGTCACCCACACCCCGCCTCCAGCATCCCCCCCTAGTCACCCACACCCCGCCTCCAGCATCCCCCCCTAGTCACCCACACCCCGCCTCCAGCATCCCCCCCTAGTCACCCACACCCCGCCTCCAGCATCCCCCCCTAGTCACCCACACCCCGCCTCCAGCATCCCCCCCTAGTCACCCACACCCCGCCTCCAGCATCCCCCCCTAGTCACCCACACCCCGCCTCCAGCATCCCCCCCTAGTCACCCACACCCCGCCTCCAGCATCCCCCCCTAGTCACCCACACCCCGCCTCCAGCATCCCCCCCTAGTCACCCACACCCCGCCTCCAGCATCCCCCCCTAGTCACCCACACCCCGCCTCCAGCATCCCCCCCTAGTCACCCACACCCCGCCTCCAGCATCCCCCCCTAGTCACCCACACCCCGCCTCCAGCATCCCCCCCTAGTCACCCACACCCCGCCTCCAGCATCCCCCCCTAGTCACCCACACCCCGCCTCCAGCATCCCCCCCTAGTCACCCACACCCCGCCTCCAGCATCCCCCCCTAGTCACCCACACCCCGCCTCCAGCATCCCCCCTAGTCACCCACACCCCGCCTCCAGCATCCCCCCCTAGTCACCCACACCCCGCCTCCAGCATCCCCCCCTAGTCACCCACACCCCGCCTCCAGCATCCCCCCCTAGTCACCCACACCCCGCCTCCAGCATCCCCCCTAGTCACCCACACCCCGCCTCCAGCATCCCCCCCTAGTCACCCACACCCCGCCTCCAGCATCCCCCCCTAGTCACCCACACCCCGCCTCCAGCATCCCCCCCTAGTCACCCACACCCCGCCTCCAGCATCCCCCCCTAGTCACCCACACCCCGCCTCCAGCATCCCCCCCTAGTCACCCACACCCCGCCTCCAGCATCCCCCCCTAGTCACCCACACCCCGCCTCCAGCATCCCCCCCTAGTCACCCACACCCCGCCTCCAGCATCCCCCCCTAGTCACCCACACCCCGCCTCCAGCATCCCCCCCTAGTCACCCACACCCCGCCTCCAGCATCCCCCCCTAGTCACCCACACCCCGCCTCCAGCATCCCCCCCTAGTCACCCACACCCCGCCTCCAGCATCCCCCCCTAGTCACCCACACCCCGCCTCCAGCATCCCCCCCTAGTCACCCACACCCCGCCTCCAGCATCCCCCCCTAGTCACCCACACCCCGCCTCCAGCATCCCCCCCTAGTCACCCACACCCCGCCTCCAGCATCCCCCCCTAGTCACCCACACCCCGCCTCCAGCATCCCCCCCTAGTCACCCACACCCCGCCTCCAGCATCCCCCCCTAGTCACCCACACCCCGCCTCCAGCATCCCCCCCTAGTCACCCACACCCCGCCTCCAGCATCCCCCCCTAGTCACCCACACCCCGCCTCCAGCATCCCCCCCTAGTCACCCACACCCCGCCTCCAGCATCCCCCCCTAGTCACCCACACCCCGCCTCCAGCATCCCCCCTAGTCACCCACACCCCGCCTCCAGCATCCCCCCCTAGTCACCCACACCCCGCCTCCAGCATCCCCCCCTAGTCACCCACACCCCGCCTCCAGCATCCCCCCCTAGTCACCCACACCCCGCCTCCAGCATCCCCCCCTAGTCACCCACACCCCGCCTCCAGCATCCCCCCCTAGTCACCCACACCCCGCCTCCAGCATCCCCCCCTAGTCACCCACACCCCGCCTCCAGCATCCCCCCCTAGTCACCCACACCCCGCCTCCAGCATCCCCCCCTAGTCACCCACACCCCGCCTCCAGCATCCCCCCCTAGTCACCCACACCCCGCCTCCAGCATCCCCCCCTAGTCACCCACACCCCGCCTCCAGCATCCCCCCCTAGTCACCCACACCCCGCCTCCAGCATCCCCCCCTAGTCACCCACACCCCGCCTCCAGCATCCCCCCCTAGTCACCC